>NC_058086.1:22281429-22581429 GCF_014858855.1 Bufo gargarizans | reverse complement strand
CCTGAAACACTTAGCAGAGGTCTTTGAAATCCTTGTCAAATATGGCCTGAAGGTAAAGCCATCTAAATGCCACTTGCTCAAACCTGCGGTAAAATACCTGGGGCATGTGGTAAGCGGAGAGGGCGTACAGCCTGACCCTGATAAGTTAGCGGCTGTCCGTAACTGGCCGGTACCCACTACCGTCAAAGAGGTGAGGGGTTTCCTGGGTTTTGCCGGCTACTATAGACGTTTCATCCCCCATTTTGCTCAAATAGCCGATCCTATCCAGGAACTCTTGAGGGGGCAGCCCAAGAAAAGTCCTAGAACTCCAGTGCTCATTGAGTGGAATGAAGAGAGAGAGATAGCGTTCCAGTTGTTAAAAAAGAAACTGACCGAGCCTCCCGTGTTAGGTTATCCCGACTACAGCAAGCCCTTCCATCTGTATACTGATGCTAGCAAGCGAGGCCTGGGGGCTGTGTTAGCCCAGATTCAAGAGGGAAAAGAAAGAGTGATAGCTTATGCAAGCCGCTCCCTGAAAGGAGCTGAGAAAAATGACCAGAATTATAGTTCCTTCAAACTAGAGTTCCTGGCATTAGTGTGGGCAGTGACGGAAAAATTCAAAGATTATCTAGCCGCTACCCCATTCATTGCATTCACTGATAATAACCCTCTGGCACATCTAAATACAGCTAAATTGGGGGCTTTGGAGCAAAGATGGGCCTCTCGTCTCGCCAACTATGATTTCTCTGTAAAATATCGCGCTGGACGTACTAACGACAATGCTGATGCTTTATCCAGACTTCCCACAGAGACAGCTCCTGATGATGTGCGAGATGCTTGGGAAGATGTAGAAATGCCGGCCTTCTACCATAAATTTGCTCAACAGGATCAGGCTCGGGCTACCAGTAACAGAGCTGCAGTTCCTTCACCCCCCAGTAGGCCGGAACTCAAAGAAGAAAGGTGGGTGAAACTACAGTCTGAAAGTAGAGTGCTGGGTGAATTGTTGGACTTCATTACCAGTGGCAGAACCCCTGAGAGGATTCGGCGTAAGAGTACAGATCCTGAGCTCATCAAACTGTGGAGACAGCGCCATCAACTCTTCATACAAAAGGGCCTGTTGCTACGGAGAAGCCTAGACCCAGTGTCCAACGAAAGAGTGCATCAAATTCTCATACCCCGACGAGATGCAGGTATGGTGTTGGAGATGTACCACAATCAATCCGGTCACTTTGGGGTCCAAAAGACTGAGGCAAATATCCGCCAGCGGTTTTACTGGGTGGGCATGAGAGAAGACATGGAGAAGTGGTGTCGGGAGTGTGTAGCCTGTGCCTTGAAACGAGGTGAACACCATGATCAGAGGGCACCACTGAGACCCATTGTAAGTACTCGTCCTCTTGAACTTGTCGCCATCGACCATGTGAAACTGGAGCCTAGTCGCTCAGGGTATGTGTACGCTATGACTATTATTGACCATTTCACTAAGTTTGTTGTAGCGGTGCCTGTGAGAGACCAGACGGCCAAGACTACAGCCGAACTGTTCTGGAAACACTTCCTCCTGCCCTACGGTTGTCCAGAAAAGATCCTCACCGATCAAGGTCCTGCTTTTGAGTCCCACCTGTTCCATGAACTGTGCCGCCTGCACAACTGTAAGAAGATCCGGACGACGGCCTACCATCCGCAAGGTAATGGATTATGTGAAAAAATGAATCAGACCTTGATAGAGATGCTGAGGACCGTGCCTCCTGAAACCAGGGGAGATTGGCCTAATCTGTTGCCACAGCTCATGTTCACATACAATCATACCATACACTGTTCCACCGGGTATACCCCCTTTTATTTGATGTTTGGGCGCCAAGGGTTATTGCCTGCTGACCACTCCTTGGATGTACTCGTACCTGATTGCATCAACCCATTCCCTAATACCGATTGGGTTGCTGAACACCAAAGGCGATTGAATACGGCCCAAGCTATTGTTCAGGAACGTATGGACTATGCTAGAGACCGGCAGCAGAGAGACTATGACCAAGCAGCCCATGCAGAACCCTTGACAATAGGGGCTGTGGTATGGTTAAAAAATAACCGCCGTACCAGTAAACTGGACAGTAAATGGGAGCAAAGCCCTTATGTTGTCACTGCAATCCCAAATGTTGGAACTCACACTTATGAGATCACCCGGGAGGGCAGGGGATCCCAAATTGTACACCGAAACCGGTTAAAGCTCTGCCTGACACCAGGACCCAGTGCCGAGAGTTCTATATCTGAAACCCCTGTGTCAGAGTCATCGATACAGCCCGAGGATCCTATGCAGGCTGTCCGAAATCTAAGGTATGACGCTGATCCCATGCATTGGCTTCTGACACCATGGTTGAACTTGTTGGTGCCCGCTCCGGCACCTACTGTACCTTTACTTCCAGAAGAGCCGGTTCAAGATGCCCCGGATCCAGTTCCCCCTCTAGTGGATCCTGTTGTTCCTGTTGTTCCTGTTGTTCCCGTTGTTCCTGACCAAGGTCTCACGGATGGAGATCCTCCTGTTGCTCCTCTCTCTTCTACCTCGGTGCTAAGGGAAGAGGAAACCCCTGTGTTGAGAAGGTCCACCCGGATGACCAGGGGACGTCCGCCAGTCCATTTAAGAGACTTTGACTATGCTGGTGGTGTCTCCTCCCGAACAGTTACTATCGGAAATAGCCTGCTTGATGTTTGTGCGCAAGAATGGACTCCTCCACGTGAGCCCTTGCCTGTTCTACACCCACGGGGAAACCCTGTGTAGTTCCCTATTATACTTCAGTCAAGAAAAATAGACTAACCTGGTTCACCTTAAGTCCGCTGTGCCAGGTCAGCGGCCGTGCCTAAGAAGAAAGAAGACGCCCCTTTTTCTTGCGTCATTTGTTGCAAATGTTATATTTTTTGTGTGAAATAATTGTTTATCATATTTATAATGTCATGTTTAAATTACGCATCAGCTTATGTTGGTTCAGGCATGTGTGTGAGTACGAGGCCTTACTCACGTTAAAGTCTGGGGGTGTGCAGCATACGGGTAGGCTACCCGACACTGCTAAGATTTGAGTGCGTAGTTCCCTTTAAGCCAGTCAGGCCGGTTACCAGCAATCCTTATCACAGCCAGCAGAGGGAGCCCCCAGTTCAGTATAAATAGGCTAGGGCCTAGCTCAGGAAGGGAGAAGTTTCCAGACTCAGTGCAGAGAGGGTTCCCTCCTGAGTCCGTATGCATAGAAGTCAGAAGGGCATAGCTAATCAGCCTGAAGACACAGAATACCACAGAGGCCGATCAGACAAAGCAAGAGGTACTCAAGACAGCAGAGGAGGTACTAGATAAGGACAGCTTCAAGGGTACGCCAGATAAAGGGCATTAGACCTTGGAGAGAAAGTCACATGTAGCAGGACCGGTCAGGAATAGTGTGCAAGCCGCCTGTACTGCATCTCCTGTAATCAACACTCTGTATAATGCCTTGCTAAGACCGGCCATTCTGTACTCCCAAGAACCAGCTGTATTCACTGATATTCAGTAAAAGTTCCAGTTTTTGTTGGCTATCCTATGCTTGCTTCATTCTTCTACAATACCATACACGGCGTGTCACCGTTTAATTGACACTGGCGTCACGAACTGTTAAATACCTGCCTGTTCCAGTATTTGCCCCAATTGAAGACGACAGTGGATCCCAGGTTAGTGGTCAATCTGCACTACAAAGCCCAGCATACACTACTGACCCCCTGGGACACTGCATATATATATATATAAAACAGAGGTGACGTTTTAGTAATCCAGCTGGTGGAAGACCAGGTCCAGACCAGTATTAGTGCTTCCATGTAATGATGGTGATTCCTCTGCTGTCCTCTTCTAGTCCATCCTGTATGACATTTACTCTAATTGCTTCTGACAATCACTGTGTCTCTGCTTCTTCTTAGGATGGTGAAAAGGTCCAAACTGTGAGGGGATCCACGACCATCTGGTGAGCTCCTCCTGCACATATCTGTACATACCTATATACACTGGACACCTACCATTATAGCCATGCATTTCACATACATTGGAGAGGTTATAAAGAACAGTTCTTCAAAAATAATATTAGTCTCCGAGTCATCCTCTCCTGAGTTATAGCTGGTTTTAGAAAATCTGCTGGACATTTGCAAAAGTCCTAGTATGGACTCATACTAAGAGCTCATTCAGGCGATAGTGATTTGCAGGCCCCATATTGCAGATCTGCAAAACACTGATACCGGCTTTGGGCGTTCCGCAGTTTGCGATCCGCACATGGCCGGCACTATCATAGAAATTACTATTATTGTCCGTGATTGCAGACAAGAATAGAATTTGCTCTATCTTTTTTTTCTGCGGGGCTGCGGAACGGAACTACGGATGCTGAGAGCACACGGTGTGCTGTCCATATCTTTTGTGGCCCTATTGAAATGAATGGGTCCGCACCTGTTCATCAAATTTGCGGAACGGATGTGGACCCATTCACACAGTCGTTTGAATGATCCCTAAAGCTGTATTTTGGGAGATCTGCAGAATTTTACATTTTAATATATCAGGTAGAAATCTGATCAGGATAAGTCATCATGTTACTGTAGGTCACTTGTCTACATCCACAATAGGTAAAACTAACAGCGCTCTGTTATGTCTTGCAGGATCGGCCCGCGCCTCCTGCCCAGAGCTTTGTGCCTCCTGCCCCACGTCTCTGCTGCTGTAGAAGACCTCGGCTTGCCTACAACATCCTCTCTCTACCATCTTTATGCTGCTCATTTTCCATCATGTTGTTGCCCTGGACCTTGACTCGGCATCCTCCAATATCTCACCGGCATCAGACATCACCACCTCCTCCTGAAGACCCTCTACACCCCAGGAGCGGCCTGTGCTTCATCCCATCTGGCATCCGGTGAGTTCAGGAGAAATAGCCGCATATTGTACCCTGGGGCAGATAGCAGAGATCTTACCAGAGCGGCTGTTATCCCTGAACTCACCGACTTCTAATAACATCTATGTACAGTCCTGGTAAGTAATGCCTCATTCCCATGTCAGTGTTTTGGTCAGTGATTTCCATCAGTGATTGTGAGCCAAAACCAGGTGTGAAGCCTCCACAGACATAAGGTATAAGGGAAAGATCTGCACCTGTTCTGTGTTTAGAGTCGCACCTGGTTTTGGCTCAAAATCACTGATGGAAATCACTGACCGAACACTGACGTGTGAAAATGAGGCTTAACATGCATCACACACATCACACTACACACATATAGATAGATATAAGTATATAGACATAGATACACATATAGACACACTGACATACAGACACATAGGACTAATAGATATAGATATCGTCTCCGATCCTGGGACTTGTTCTGATCGCCATATTTGGGGTCGGGAAGGAATTTTTCCCCCTTGAGGACAATTGGCTCATCCTCAAGGAGGTTTTTGCCTTCCTCAGGATCATCTCAGCCGTAAATAGGTTTAGTATTATAGATCTTCACTACACATAATTAGCTTAATTTAAAAATAAAAAATATATCAAATAAAGTAGGTATATTAGATTAGAAAAATATAAATTAAAAACAAAAAATTATTTATACTAAGCAGGTTAGGTAGTGACTTTTGATCCTGGGACTTGCTCTGATCGCCATATTTGGGGTCGGGAAGGAATTTTCCCCCCTTAACAAGAGGATAATTGGCTCATTCCTCAAGGGGGTTTTCGCCTTCCTCTGGATCAACAGTCTACACATAGGTTTAGCTTAATACACTTTACATTTCACACGTAAATTTATAGTAAAAATATATATTAAATAGACATAAAAAATAAAAAAATAAGATAGATTTAGCTTTAGTTTCATACAATGTAGGACATACAAATATTAGATCATTAAAAATATAAAAAATATAAAAAAATGATTTCTTTATACTAGGCAGGTTAGGTAGTGACTTTTGATCCTGGGACTTGATCTGATCGCCATATTTGGGGTCGGGAAGGAATTTTTCCCCCTTAAAAAGAGGATAATTGGCTCATTCCTCAAGGGGGTTTTCGGCTTCCTCTGGATCAACAGTCTACATATAGGTTTAGTTTCATACATTTTCCATTTCACACATAAATATATAGTTAATAGAATTAAAAATACATTTATAAAAAAAAAATATATTAATATCATATCTATAGGAATCAGATAGGATAGATAATGGCTTTGATCCTGGGATTCATTCTGATCGCCATATTTGGGGTCGGGAAGGAATTTTTCCCCCTTGAGGACAATTGTCTCTTTCCTCTTATGGGGTTTTCGCCTTCCTCAGGATCAACTCAGCCCTAAAATTCCCCTCATAAAAATCCCCCCTCCTATAAGTAGAAATAAATTGTTATTTTCGCCCCCTCCCTTACATCTTTGTGTCCGTGTCTTTATTTCCATTGTGTGGTGTTCTGATAAATGTGGTAATCTGTCAGCAGAATACAGGCTGCTGTTTGCCGCAGGATATAGTCTGCATTTTCTGAAGCACAGGCTCCCAGAACGTATCCTGTGTCTGCGGATGTGCTGACGAGTAATCCTCTGGAAATCTGACCGTTCCATCTCTTTCCAGACGCTAAAGGGAGAAATTACTATTAGGAATGATATGGCGGCAGTATAGGGTCACCTGAGGATTTCTAAATTCTTAACGTGTTTTCCTGGATATTGATATTGATGGTCTATCCTTCTGGTAGGTTATTAATATCAGACTGGTTTGGGGTCTGACACTCCGCACCCCACCAATCAGCTGTTGGGGAGTAGCTGAGTGAGCGGGAGCAGCACTGCAGTAACCAGGTCCATACACTACACAGTGGACGGAGATGTGTAGTTCCTCCGCCGAAGCTACTCCCCAACAGCTGGTAAGCAGGGGTGTGGGGTGTCGGACCCCCGCCAATCTGATATTGATGATATATCCTAAAGGGCTCTTTACATGGGCCGAGAGTCTTAAAGATAAACGCGTTATGGGAACGGTAGGATTGTTCCTTCCCGATAATCTGCTGCTCTGTCGTTCCATGTAAAGGGGTCTTAAGGATTGTCTATAAATATCAAAATCTTGGTGAATCCCTTTAAGTTTCAAATTGGGTCAGAGGGGTAAAAGTGGATGAAAAACATAAATAAAGCGGTTCTCTCCTCCATTGATCCCCCTGGCGCTGTCCAGGTCCCTGCTGCTCTCTACTTCCAGCTCCCATCTTTATATGCAAGAAATGCCTGCACTCAATCAATCACCGGCTGAGGCGGGACATGGATTTCGGAACATTTCCTGCATGTCGAGACAGGAGCTGGAAGTAGAAAGCAGGGCGGACCCCAGCAGCATTAAGATGGCAGCTGCGGGGGCTCGGTGGAGGTATATATCGTTGTTTTTATGTTTTTAAGCCACTCTGACCCCACTGCCAACTATTTTGGTTTAGCTGGAAAACCCCTTTAATGGTGCCAGCTTCACAATAGAGCCCATAATGCAAGAAAAGAAGAGCCGATAATGCCAGCTTCAAACCAGAGGATCAGCCTCTTCTCAGTTCTTCAGTGCAAGCGGCCAGCGTTAGACATGTAAGCAGGCGGTCAGCGACATTAGAGATCGGCCCAGGAGGAAAGGTCTGAGCAACAGGACAGCAATGAGCAGAAGACGTCACACTAAATGCTGCTGGACCTGCTCACCTGTCACCTGCCACCCGCCCACCATCCACCAGTCATGGCATTGTAGCTACAAAGCCTCATTTGTAAGTGAAGGCTTCATATAATAGGACATGATATGGACATCTGGTTCTGGTATCTGTAATGTCACATCATTTTATATACACAGTCCCAGTTAGTTTTCTCTCCCCCCTCTCTTATGATCTCAGTAAATATATAATATGGGCCTGGGAACCTGTATAAATCATATTATTCCTCTTCATTTCCACCTTGGCCGGACACTGGAGAAGAAGTATGTGCCACCAAATATATGCAGAAAGATACAAGATGGGGGTTGATGGAGGTCAAGGCCTGGATCATTAGTCTGTATGGGGCACAGACGCTGCTTATAGCGGCCCTGTCTGTTATAATACCGCCCCCTGCAGGCACAACTCTCACCTCGCCCCATGCACACCGCTCTCCTGCTTCCAGATCCTTCACATGAGAGGACAGCAGCCTGAGAATCCTCTGGAGAGAGGCGTCCACTCATCAGATCTAGTAGTGATGTAGCAGTGCTGAGTCTGTCAGATGTAGCGCTATCCACTACACCCCATGCACTCAGAAGCACTACAGATATCGGCTGGTGACGGCTCATGGGGCTTTATATCTACGCAGTTATTCTGTTGAAGGTGCCCATCTCACACATTGGTAATATATGGCTAGGATATGCCCCCAATGTCTTATAGGTGCTGGTCCCACCTCTGGGATGTGAGCCCTGGACATGCCAACCATACCATGCTATACTGGGTATAATACAGTACACAACAATACATCACATTACATAACATTAACAACAAACCATTTACAGATACCTCCTGCTCTGGGGTACTGCACTCGGGGGTGCTCCTAGCCTTTCTGCTGCCTGAGGCGAAAATTTAAACAGCCCCCCCCCCCCCATACCAAATTCTCAACCTAACCTCTTCCCTCCTAACATTACGTCTATCACTACAAAACATACAGGGTAATACAGCGCCCCATACCTCTTACCTCCAGTGACGTCTCTTCTTATGTAGATGTTCTCTTTCCTCATCTTCTCCTCTCAGACCAGACCACCATGATGATTTTTCAGCCATCTCTCGTCTCTGCGGTATGAAAAAAAATAATATCAGTTTACTACTTTTCCATCATCCTCCCATCTTCTGGACAAATCATCCTACCACCCCCAAAACTGTGCCGCTGTGCTCCCCAATATTATACTGCAGAAACAGATAAACCCCCTGATAATACTAGTACCACACAGATAGTGCCTTTTAACAATTATTGCGCCCAGCAAATATTACCCCTGACACTAATAGTGTAACATAATGTCCTCCTAAAATAACTGTGCTAAGCGGATACTGTGCCAGGGTGCGCCCCACAGTAATAGTTCTCCACAATGTCCCACCAATAGTAATAATTCTCTGCTAGATCATACTCGGTAGTAATAGTGCTCCTACAGTGCCCCCAACATGGCCCCACTGTTCCCCAGAAGTAATAATTCTCTCATAGTGCCCATACTAGTAATCATGTTCCCTATAGTCCCCCAGTAGTAATAAAGCCCACCACAATGCCCCTCAGTAGTAATAATTCTCCTTATAATGTGACAGTAGAAAAATGCCCCCTAATGTGTGCCACTATAAAAAAATGCCCCCCTATAATGTGTGCCAGTGCAAAAAATGCCCCTTTAATGCCCCAGTTAAGCTCATGCCCCCATAGTGCCCCCAGAATGTGTGCCAGTATAAAATACCCCAATATAATGCCCCCAAGTCAATGCCCCTATAGTGCTCCTGCAATGAGCAGGACACTGGTACAGTGGGTCAGCTATGCAGTGGGTCAGGATGTATGTGTAGTAGTTTGTGACGCCAATTGCAGCTTGCGCAGGTACTGTAGCAGGGCCCTTTAAGATGTTATAACTCACGTACCAGGTGAGGAATGCCAGAGGGGGATAATGTCTCTGTGTAGTGTCAACGGTGTCTCCTACCTCGGTACGGCTGGACTCCTGGCTCACTTGCAATAAATTGAGTGTTGTTAATAGGAGTAATTGAGGAATGAATGAGATCTAAGCAGGTAATATGATCCAACTTGTCTTTACTGAATGGGTGCAGCATAAATCCATATGAGTACAGCAATAGTCTTTAGTCCCAGCAGGTATTGGCAATGTATGGCAGGGGTTAATGCCTCTTCTGCTTCTATACTATGTGCCTGGAGAGTCTGGCAGGTATTTATCTTTTGCTCTGTCTGTCTTCTGCTTAGTAATGGGCCTGACTAGCTGAGGATGAATTTGGCTTCTCCTGGTCTCTGGATAAGTACTCACAGCTTGGCTCACAGGGAATGCTTCTTCCTGGAGGCGGCTGCTTTCTGGTCAACCAGCTGAGATAGGTGACTCAGGCTGGGAAGAGTGATCCTGAACCTCAGCCGAGTCTCGATCCTGTCTTGGGATCCCTGTTTCTGGGAGCTCCTACTAACACAGCCTTCCCCTAGCCGGGGTGGCTGGTACACTGACTAGAACTTTCTTTCCTCCCCATGACGCAGAAAGTGGGAACATTCCACACCTCCTCAAAGAGGGGGGGAGCTAGATTGGAATGAACTATTCCAGTCTAGATATGCTGAACTGGCTATATACCTGATCACACATTGCCGCCACCTGCTGGTGTACAGGGAAATTACAGCATGATATATAAAACAGGCATAAAAAATTACACAAAGTTAGATTACACAAGATGACAATACATTTACACCTGACATGTTGTAGCAGGGACACAGAGTTTAGTAACATACTCTGGGATGTTACACTCCTCTCCCCCCTTTCCCATAATGTGCCAATATAAAATACCCCTATATAGTACCCCCAGTAAATACCCCATAGTGCTCGTCTCCCCCTTCCTCATGGTGCCCCCCATAATGTACCAGTATAAAATGCCCCTATTTAGTGCCCCCAGTAAATGCTCCCATAGTGCTCGTCTCCCCCTTCCTCATAGTGCCCCCCATAATGTACCAGTATAAAATGCCTCTATATAGTGCCCCTGAGGGCCGTCAGTCTCCCCAAGACAAGCAGCACCTAAGGACCTGCATGGCGACTGGTTACTTTTGAAAAACTAAAAGCAAGCAGACCCCTCTCGCCCATGTGGGACGCCACACAACGGGCAGGTAGAGCCCGGCCGGCAAGCATTTCATCATCCCGTCAGGACAGGTAATGTAACGAACGGCCTTCAACTTGCACAAGGCACCTGTTCTGATCAGTGGCGGATCCAGGGGGGGGGGGGGGCTGGGGCAATTGCCCCTCCCGAGCTGGCGGCGGCGGCGGGGCACAGGGAGATGAACGCTTCCATTGTGGAAGCTCTCATCTCCATAGTCATCTGTATCGCCATCCTCAGGACAGCGATACAGATGGCTGTGCTGAGGCAGGGGAGGGAGAGGCGTGTCCCTTTCCCTTCCTCTGATAGGCTGAATAGGCTGAGAGTTGAATACCTGCACCGTACGAGATTCCTACCCCTTACCTGCATTAAGGAGTCCCTTTCGGCACTAGGAAGAGCCCGGTACTTCTCCTTGCTAGACCTGACTAATGGGTATTGGCAGGTGCCAATGGCCGAGAAAGATAAGGAAAAGACAGCCTTTATCTTGCCCATGGGACTATACAAATTTAACCGGATGCCCTTTGGGTTGACAAATGCACCTGGAACGTTTCAACGATTGATGGAGAAATGTCTTGGTGACTTCATCTATAAGTTCACTCTCATCTACAGGGAGTGCAGAATTATTAGGCAAGTTGTATTTTTGAGGATTAATTTTATTATTGAACAACAACCATGTTCTCAATGAACCCAAAAAACTCATTAATATCAAAGCTGAATATTTTTGGAAGTAGTTTTTAGTTTGTTTTTAGTTTTAGCTATTTTAGGGGGATATCTGTGTGTGCAGGTGACTATTACTGTGCATAATTATTAGGCAACTTAACAAAAAACAAATATATACCCATTTCAATTATTTATTTTTACCAGTGAAACCAATATAACATCTCAACATTCACAAATATACATTTCTGACATTCAAAAACAAAACAAAAACAAATCAGTGACCAATATAGCCACCTTTCTTTGCAAGGACACTCAAAAGCCTGCCATCCATGGATTCTGTCAGTGTTTTGATCTGTTTACCATCAACATTGCGTGCAGCAGCAACCACAGCCTCCCAGACACTGTTCAGAGAGGTGTACTGTTTTCCCTCCTTGTAAATCTCACATTTGATGATGGACCACAGGTTCTCAATGGGGTTCAGATCAGGTGGCCCAGTCTTGACGTTTCAGCTTGTGTGTCTTGTTCAGTGGTGGTCGTCTTTCAGCCTTTCTTACCTTGGCCATGTCTCTGAGTATTGCACACGCTTGACTTTTCTCAGTTCATGGGCAGTTATTTTGCGCCTTGGTTTTTCCACATGCTTCTTGCGACCCTGTTGACTATTTTGAATGAAACGCTTGATTGTTCGATGATCACGCTTCAAAAGCTTTGCAATTTTAAGAGTGCTGCATCCCTCTGCAAGATATCTCACTATTTTTGACTTTTCTGAGCCTGTCAAGTCCTTCTTTTGACCCATTTTGCCAAAGGAAAGGAAGTTGCCTAATAATTATGCACACCTGATATAGGGTGTTGATGTCATTAGACCACACCCCTTCTCATTACAGAGATGCACATCAGCTTTCGAGCCTATACAGCTTGGAGTAAGACAACATGCATAAAGAGGATGATGTGGTCAAAATACTCATTTGCCTAATAATTCTGCACTCCCTGTACTTGGACGACATTACAGTGTACTCTGCAACCTTTGAGGACCATCTCCACCAGTTGGGACAAGTATTTCAACGATTGCAGGAACATGGGCTCAAACTGAAACCCAGTAAATGTTGGTTGTTCCAATCTGAAATTGATTACTTGGGTCATTGTGTATCAGGAGAAGGGGTAAGGCAGTCGAGGGACAGGATAGCGGCTGTTCAAGATTGGCCGACACGACTACCCTGCGAGAGGTGAGAGCGTTCCTGGGAGTAGCCGGCTACTATTGACGGTTTATTAAGGACTTTGATAGAGTAGCAGCACCACTTAATGCTCTCCTACGAGGCACCTCCGGGGGTCCGAAGAACCGGTCCATGAAATGGGGCCCTGAACAGGAACACGCCTTCCAGATGCTCTTACAACGGCCCCAATCTTGGCGTATGCTGATTACCACTTGCCCTTCCAGCTATATACGGATGCAAGCCTGGAGCGGTGCTCTCTCAGTTCCAGGATGGCCAAGAGCGTGTCATAGCGTATGCCAGCCGATCCTTGCGAGATTCTGAGAGAAACCCTGACAATTATAGTTCATTTAAGTTACATCTGTTGGCATTGGTATGGGCCATGACTGAGAAATTCTCTGAGTATTTGACCGGAGCTGAAGTCTTAGTACTGACTGACAACAACCCATTAGCTCACCTGAAAAATGCCAAGCTCGGGGCTTCGGAGCAGAGGTGGATAGCCCGAATGTCTAAGTTTAATTACAGTATTAAAGGGATTCTGTCACCTCCCCTAAGGCAAAAAACGATTTAAAACCAGCCATGCAGCACAGCTTACCTGGATTAGGCTGTGCTGTTCAATCTTGAAATCCGTCCAGCAGTTAGTTCAAAAAACGACTTTGATCAATCAGGAAATGCGTCCTGAAGGTGCCCAGAGGGGCGTTTTTTTCTTCTGAGAGAGCCCAGTCCCGCCCCTTTTTCAGTGCCCAGCCCGCCTTCCTTTTACTTCCTAACCGCCGCCCCCAGCCTGCCACAGCCTCCCCTTCCTCTCCTCCCCCTCCCTCTTGCCGAACGAAGTCTCGCACAGGCGCAGTACCCACTGAGGGCTGCGCCTGTGCGATCATCAGGAGACTGAGGGCGGCAGCTTCATCTTCGTCACTGGGCATGCGCCGAGCCCAGTGACGTCCGATGCTCGCTCTTCCCTCAGTCAGCAGGGAAGAGCGAGCATCGGACGTCACTGGGCTCGGCGCATGCCCAGTGACGAAGATGAAGCTGCCGCCCTCAGTCTCCTGATGATCGCACAGGCGCAGCCCTCAGTGGGTACTGCGCCTGTGCGAGACTTCGTTCGGCAAGAGGGAGGGGGAGGAGAGGAAGGGGAGGCTGTGGCAGGCTGGGGGCGGCGGTTAGGAAGTAAAACGAAGGCGGGCTGGGCACTGAAAAAGGGGCGGGACTGGGCTCTCTCAGAAGAAAAAAATGCCCCTCTGGGCACCTTCAGGACGCATTTCCTGATTGATCAAAGTCGTTTTTTGAACTAACTGCTGGACGGATTTCAAGATTGAACAGCACAGCCTAATCCAGGTAAGCTGTGCTGCATGGCTGGTTTTAAATCGTTTTTTGCCTTAGGGGAGGTGACAGAATCCCTTTAAGTATCGGTCCAAGACAGAGAACCAAAATGCAGATGGACTTTCTAGGGTAATTACCCAGGCCCCCAGCGGAGACGTGGATCAAGAGTTAGAGCATGTGGAGGTGCCTGACTTCAGCAGATTTTCACAAACCTTGGTCATTGCTATGCAGTGTGCAGTGGAAGGGACCGAAACGGCTCCTTTCTTTGGCCCCTTGAGACAGGAATGGGTGCAAATACAGCAGGCCCATGAGGGGCTGGCGAAAATGATCAAGTATGTTGAGAAAGGCAAGAAGCCCTGTAAAGAGGAAAGAGAATGACTGACACGTGAAATGCTATCAGTCCTGAGTCAGTGGGAAAAGTTAGAGATGAAAAATGGAGTGCTATGCTGAAAGGTATAGCTACCTTCTGAAATCGACATTCGTTACCAAATCGTAGTGCCTAGTAAACTGGCTCAATCATTGGCTCTTGAGGCTCATAATAAGAATGGACACTTTGGTCATGAGAAGACCTTTTGTTGGCTACTGCGACTGATTTACTGCTCAGGCCTCCGTCAAATGGTCGAAGAAGTACCGTATGTCATAGATGTCGAACTTGTGAGATCCATAAGGCGATAGAACAAAGAGCTCCCCTGCAAACCATAGTGACCCAGGAACCTTTGGAGATCGTCATGATAGACTACCTAATGGTGGGCCCATCCAACAGTGGGCACCAGTACTGCCTCGTAATGGTGGACCACTTCACTAAATTTGCGGTGGTGACCTCCACCAAGGACCAGACCGCTGAGTCGGCAGCTCGAGCCCTATGCCAAGATTTCATCCGAGTGTACGGGTGTCCACAACGCATCCACTCTGACCAAGGGGCTTGCTTTGAGGGACATGTAATGAAAAAGGTACAACGTATCTACGGGATAAAGAAGCCGCACACTCCAAACTCTATACCATCCCCAAGGAAACGGAGCCTGCAAACGATTCAATAGAACCCTGCTACAGATGGTGCAGACTTTGGAGGAGGACAAGAAGTTACAATGGCCTCAGTTCTTGTATGAGATGGTGTGGGCCTATAACAATCAGGTCCATTCTACAACCGGGTATTCTCTTTATACTCTCCTCTTTGGACGGTCTGGGCGAAGTGTCGGAGAGTTACAGTTACATTCTGATAAGACCCCGGTGCAAAGAGCACCATTGCAGCCAGGTGACCTGGTGCTGGTACGTGTTAAGAAGCCTCAAGGGAAATTGGAAAGCAGGTGGGAGGCTGTGCCTTATCGTGTAGTTGCCCGCAAGTATGCAAATGGACCAGTGTACGAAGTCCAGAAGGACTTCACAGAAATATGTTGCGCCTGTGTCAATCTGAAGAAGCAAATTGTGATGGAACTGATTATGTCAACAAGCTCCCACAGTCAGAAACTGGTGGTGTGGAATGGGCTTACGATGATGAAGATGATTGTGGTCCAATCCCCACTCCTGAGGATGTTCCACCTGTGACTACTGTGCCCCCTCTGGTGTGGAGCCTGCTGGTCCTTCTCAGCCTATCGCTACAGCACCCCAGAGTATACCAGTGGTTCTCAGATGCACCACTAAACAAAATGCTGGCACTCCCCCTGTTCGGTATGCGCAAGATGAGTTTATTTGGCATGCCATACAACGGTACATTGCCACTATACATATAAGTGTTGAAGTGATACGCCCCTTATGATGTCAGCCTGCCTCAGTGTGAGCAGAAAGAAGGAGGAAGAGAGACTTGAACTGCAGCTGCCGCCATATTGGCAAGATAGAAAACAAGTTCTGTGCTGTGTAAGACGTGTGGAGATACTAAAGGACTTCCCTGTACAGCCAAGCTGTGTGAACTTCGGTCTAGAGACGGATGGAGTACAAAGGAACCATGCTTTCAGTGAAGCAAAGTTAAAAAGGACTGTGTGCAGCAACTAACCTGTGGAGCCGACATTGGGCTGAGTGGATTTCCCCAAACAGTAAAGAGACTCACAGTGCTGTCGAGGTACCGGACAGTAACTGTAAAATTCTGGATTATAGTCAACTGGTTTTCCGGTCTGCTGAAGAGGACTTCTTTGTTGCGGATCCTGCGCTGGTTAAAGGAAAAGGACGACATCGGGCCCCACCGTGCACTTCCACAAACTGTAAGCGGTCCACTTGGACCACTGTGATAAGGGGGGTGCGCACCCGCTAGAAAGTTAGGGTCAGTTAGGGACAGTTTCTGGAACTATTATTTCTTAGTCTCCGCACTGCGAATACGGACACAGCAAAGGTAAAAAATGTTGCGGTGTTTAACTTGTATTGTTTATACTGTTTTGAATATTTTGCTTGTCTTTACCTCTGTAACTTCACTGTTAACCTGCTTCTATTAATTTATAGTAAATGCAATTTTCTTAATCTTGACTTCTGCGTACGCACTCTTTTCTGGTGGCGGAGTCAAATCACCTGCCTTGTTCTCGGTTCACACTCCTGTATATTTTGTAGTGATGTATGTAATGTCCAAACACATATTTGTTCCTGGCGCCAGACTTCAGGTCACACTGTGCATGTTCTGAATTCTGGGGCCTTATACCCATCTGCTACATCATCTGTACTTGTTATCTGTGGTGTTACATAGGACTACTATGATATCTGTAAATGGGGCGTGTCCACAGGTTGGGAGGGGGGGGGGGGGCGCAATACATGGCTCGCCCCAGGTGCTGGCAACCCACGCTACGCCACTGTATATATATATCATGATAGAATGTGGATCCCTTTATGCTGGAAATAGGAGAGATTGGCTAATCTGACTGTAATAGACAGAAGCTAGCCTCCATGTACAATTTATAAAGAGGTGTACGCCTCCTAATAAATAAGGTGCACCTAACTCCAGGGAGCTTATTAGTGCAGGTGGCAAGTGGGGGGCGGCAGGGCATCAGTAGTGGGGATGAGTGCCTCCATTGTAGAAGCGCTCATCTCTATATTCATCGATATAGATGTCCTTAGGACAGTGATACAGATGAATGGTGCGGCCTCTCCCGATGAATTGGACGCCTCTCCCTTCCCCGTTCCTCTGATAGGCGGCAGGCACTATGGGGAAGGGGGAAGAGGAACACTATGGGGGCATCTACTGAGGGCACTAAGAAGGGGAATTTTATATGGGGGGCTCTATATAGGGGCATTTTATACTGAAACACATTATGGGGGGGTACTATGGGGAAGGAGGGAGAGGAGTACTATGGGGGCATCTACAGGGGGCACTAAGAAGGGGTATTTTATATGGGGAGCTCTATATAGGGGCATTGTATACTGGAACACATTATGGGGGTACTATTGGGAAGGAGGGAGAGGAGTACTATGGGGGCATCTACAGGGGGCACTAAGAAGTTTTTTTTTATACTGGTAAATTATGGGGGACACTGAGGGCATCTACTGGGGCACTATATAGGGGTATTTTATACTGGGACACATTATGGGGGGCACTATTAGGAAGGGGGGAGACGAGCACTATGAGGGCATTTACTGGGGGTACTATATAGGGGTATTTTATACTGGCACATTATGGGAAAGGGGGGAGAGGAGCACTATAGGGGCATTGACTTGGGGGCAATATATTGGGGTATTTTATACTGGCACACATTCTGGGGGCACTATGGGGACATTAGCTTAACTGGGGCATTAAAGAGGGTATTTTTTGCAATGGCACATATTATAAGGGGGCATTTTTTTTATAGTGGCAAACATTAGGGGGCATTTTTCTACTGTCACATTATTAGGAGAATTATTACTACTGAGGGGCATTGTGGTGGGCTTTATTACTACTGGGGGACTATGGGGAACATGATTACTAGTATGAGAGCATTATTACTTCTGGGGAACAGTGGGGAATGTTGGGGGCACTGTAGGAGCATTATTACTACCGAGTGTGATCTAGCAGAGAATTATTACTATTCATGAGACTTGGGGAGAACTATTAGGCCTCTTTCACATGGGTGAGATTTCCGCGCGGTGCAATGCGTGAGGTGAACGCATTGCACCCGCACTGAATCCGGACCCATTAATTTCTATGGGGCTGTGCACATGAGCAGTGATTTTCACGCATCACTATCTATTTTGTGCGTTTTTTCACGCAACGCAGGCCCCATAGAAGTGAATGGGGTTGCATGAAAATCACAAGCATCCGCAAGCAAGTGCGGATGCTGGTGCAATTTTCACGCATGGTTGCTAGGAGATGCTCGGGATGAAAACCCGATCTTTATTATTTTCCCTTATAACATGGTTATAAGGGAAAATAATTGCATTCTTAATACAGAATGCATAGTAAAATAGGGCTGGAGGGGTTAAAAAAATAAAATAAAATTTTAACTAACTCACCTTAATCCACTTGTTTGCGCAGCCCGGCTTCTATTCTGTCTTCTTCATTGCTGTGCAGGAGAAAAAGGACCTGTGGTGATGTCACTGAGCTAATCACATGGTCTGTCACATGATCCATCACCATGGTGATGGATCATGTGATGAACCATGTGATGAGCGCAGTGACGTCACCACAGGTCCTTTACCCAGGTCCTGAGTAAAGAAGACAGAAGAGATGCCGGCTGCGTGAACAAGTGGATTAAGGTGAGTTAAATTATTATTATTTTTTTAACCCCTTCAGCCTTATTTTACTAAGCATTCTGTATTAAGATTTTCCCTTATAACCATGTTTAACGCATTGCACCCACAATTGTATACCTACTCGCATGGGTTTGCCGCAATGCACCCGGGACGCATCCTGAGCCAAAACATGACGCCCGTGTGAAAGAGGCCTTAATGTGGGGCGCACCCTGGCAGAGTATCTGCTTAGCACAGTTATTTTAGGAGGACATTAGGTTTACACTATTAGTGTCAGGGGTCACCGCTTGCTGTCAGTGAATAGACAGCGTTATACTCAAAGATGGCTGCCTAAGTGGACTGGATTATTTGTGCGCCTCCTTGTGTCTGTTTGGCGCGAAAAAGACAAAGAGAAGGTACCGCCCAGCCTGCAAGAAGGAAAGACGCCGCCCTGTCTGTAAAGAAGATACCGCCTACCTTGAATCTCGGAGCTCCAAGAGGCCGCGCCTATATTCTGACGCTGCGCGTGGGACTCCCGCACGACGTAACCACGTACCTTGCGAGATTTGGATTGAGCATCGCCGGAGTGAGTACAAACTTTCGTATTCACCGGCCTCTTCATATATCCGCACCGGGCAGGTTCCGATCCTTGCAAGGAGACTGGGGAAGGTTCCCCACTAGTAATAAGAGACTTGACCCGGGGGGGAAATACGTCCACCTTAGATCCGGTCTGCTCCGTCGTTTCTTAAAGGGCCATACTCACTCCATAGCCCCCTTAGCAACGCTATGACAGCACCTGAAGAAGCGGGGCAGACGGCCCTAAATGTGCCTTCTGAAGTGCACGCAGCTGATAATAGGGCACCTGCCACTGCGGCAGCATCAAGCCTGATGCCACTGACCATGCCATATTATTTTGGGGCCCCCTGGTTCCCGATATTCCGGTGAAGCCCATAAACTGAAGGACTTTAGGGACCAGATCCTGGCCCTGTTCCGGCTCTACCCTATCTCTGCTGAACAACAAATGGAGATCCTCCTAGCCCAAATTCTGGGATTCAAGTCTTTTCACCCAGCCACCAGAATCCTGGCTAGATATCATTGCCAGCAACGGCAAGCCGGTGAAAGTTCATGGGTACTGGGAACCTACCCTTCAGGTGGGAGAAGCCACCTTACCACAGCAAGGTGTAATTGTGGTACAAGCCAGAGATAAAGGGGGACACCCCGTGATCCTAGGGACTAATGTCTTTAAAAATTGTTACTCCGAGGTGCTTGAGGCATTGAATCAATCCATACCCTCCGCTTCACCTGCTTCTAAAATAGTGCATTCAAAAGACTATCAGCGTGCTGTGTGCTCAGCAATGGTTCGCAAATGGAAAAGGAGAAATCTGTACTGTCCGGATCCGGGATATCCGACCGGTAATTCTGCCTCCGAATTCACAGATCATCCTGTGGTGCCGTGCTGTGCTAGGGATCCAAGGCCAGGACTATCAAGCCCTAGTGGAACCTATCCAAATTGAGAATCATCCCTTCGTGCGAACAGCCAAGAGTCTAGTGACCGTATCCCAAGGTAAAGTGCCTGTCAGTTTGATTAATTTTGGTGATCATCCCATTACTCTTTTTAAGCACTGCCCCGTTGCTCAGCTTTTCCAGGTATCCTTCCAGGATGTTATCCGCCTGCCTGCCACGGAGACATTCCAGACCGCACAGAGCAGCAGCGCCCCTGCAAGCGCCTCTTCAGTATCCTGGTGGGAGGAAGTTCATGTGGGGAACGAATCCACCCCGAAGGAGCAAATAGAGGGAGTCCTGAATCTGGTGAAAGAGCACCACAAGGCCTTTAGCAAGCACTCCACGGACTACGGAGAGGTCAGTGTAATCAAACACACCATACCCACTGGCTCTCATCCTCCTATCAAGGAGAGATACAGACCCATACCACCTACTATCTATCAGTCCGTAAAAGAGATTATACAGGAAATGAAGGACTCTAATATAATCCGGGACAGTCATATGTAGTGTCCCACTAGGTAAAGGTGGGCACTACACAAGGGTCAATTGGGCCACGTGGTACTCCTACTCCTGAGGGACAGTGGCAGTGTATTTCACAGAACATGTTAATGCATTTTAATATGTATTTATGCGTATTTTCCCTGTGATATGTGCAGCAGGCCTATTAGGGGTGTAGTTCATCATCCTAGACACTAGAGGGAGATAGAGAGCCCTTAGTATATATATTCAGGCCCAGACAGGGAGGAGGGAAGTCTGTAGTCAGGAGTCTGTGGAGAGACAGAAGTGAGTGGGCACCAGCCAGAGCCAAGCTGAGGGCCTCCTTCTAACATGCAGCTAGACAGCCCAGGCTTCTAGTTGCCACCAGGAGGCTAGTGGAAGGAGTCTAGCCTTCCTGAAGTACTTGAGCCTCAGTTAGCTCAGAAGATTTGCCCCAAGAAAAGAGTTTGCCTCCTGGGAAGAAACCTGCAGTTACCACAGAGCAGAGAGCAAAATAACAGGCCCCCATGTGCCAGCAATAACAGCCCCCCCCGTGCCAATAATAACAGCCCCCGCCGTGCCAGTAATAACAGCCCCCATGTGCCAGCAATAACAGCCCCCCATGCCAGTAAAAGTATTGTATATATTATTTTTTTTAGACACAAAAAAAAACACATACTTACCTCCATGTCAGCGATGCGATGCAGGCCTCTTCCGGCCAGTGTCCCTCGCTGTACGGCTCAGGCGGCACGATTACGTCATCACGCCGCCTGCGCCGGCCTCTGAAAGGCTGCCAGCCTAGTGCCTGCAGCCTATCAGAGGAAGGGAAAGGGACACGCCTCTCCCTCCCCTGCCTCAGCACAGCCATCTGTATCGCTGTCCTGAGGATGGCGATACAGATGACTATGGAGATGAGCACTTCCACAATGGAAGCGTTCATCTCCCTGTGCCCCGCCGCCGCTGCCAGCTCGGGGGGGGCAATTGCCCTGTTGCCCCCCCCCCCTGGATCCGCCACTGATCAGAACAGGTGCCTTGTGCAAGTTGAAAGACGTTTGTTACATTACCTGTCCTGACAGGATGATGAAATGCTTGCCGGCCGGGCTCTACCTGCCCGTTGTGTGGCGTCCCACATGGGCGAGAGGGGTCGGCTTGCTTTTAATTTTTCAAAAGGAACCAGTCGCCATGCAGGTCCTTAGGTGGTGCTTGTCTTGGGGAGACCGGCGGCCCTCAGGGGCACTATATAGAGGCATTTTATACTGGTACATTATGGGGGGCATTATGAGGAAGGGGGAGACAAGCACTATGGGAACATTTACTGGGGGCACTAAATAGGGGTATTTTATACTGGTACATTATGGGGGGCACTATGAGGAAGGGGGAGATGAGCACTATGGGGGCATTTACTGGGGGTACTATATAGGGGTATTTTATATTGGCACATTATGGGAAAGGGGGGAGAGGAGCACTATAGGGGCATTGACTTGGGGGCATTATTTTGGGGTATTTTATACTGGCACACATTCTGGGGGCACTATGGGGGCATTAGCTTAACTGGGACATTAAAGGGGGCATTTTTTGCACTGGCACACATTATAGGGGGGCATTTTCTTATAGTGGCACACATTAGGGGGCATTTTTCTACTGTCACGTTATAAGGAGAATTATTACTACTGAGAGGCACTATGGTGAGCTTTATTACTACTGGGGGACTATGGGGAACATGATTACTAGTATGGGCACTATGAGAGCATTATTACTTCTGGGGAACAGTGGGGACATGTTGGGGGCACTGTAGGAGCACTATTACTACCTAGTATGATCTAGCAGAGAATTGGGAGAACTATTACTAGTGGGGCGCACCCTGGCACAGTATCTGCTTAGCACAGTTATTTTAGGAGGACATTATGTTTGCACTATTAGTGTCAGGGGCAATATTTGCTGGGCGCAATAATTGTTGAAGGGCACTATCTGTGTGGTACTAGTATTATCACTAACCTGGGATCCACTGTCGTCTTCAATTGGGGCAAATGCTGGAACAGGCAGGTATTTAAAAGTTCGTGACGCCAGTGTCAATTAAACGGTTACACGCCGTGTATGGTATTGTAGAAGAATGAAGCAAGCATAGGATAGCCAACAAAAACTGGAACTTTTACTGAATATCAGTGAGTATAATACATGGACGCAGGTGGAAGCGCAGTTCCATGAAAGACAGTTGGTGACTATTGGAATACAGCTGGTTCTTGGGAGTACAGAATGGCCGGTCTTAGCAATGTATTATACAGAGTGTTGATTACAGGAGATGCAGTACAGGCGGCTTGCACACTATTCCTGACTGGTCCTGAAACATGTGACTTTCTCTCCAAGGTCTAATGCCCTTTATCTGGCGTACCCTTGAAGCTGTCCTTATCTAGTACCTCCTCTGTTATCTTGAGTACCTCTTGCTTTATCTGATCGGCCTCTGTGGTATTCTGTGTCTTCAGGCTGATTAGCTATGCCCTTCTGACTTCTATGCATACGGACTCAGGAGGGGAACCCTCTCTGCACTGAGTCTGGAAACTTCTCTCCTCCTGAGCTAGGCCCTAGCCTATTTATACTGAACTGGGGGCTCCCTCTGCTGGCTGTGATAAGGATTGCCGGTAACCGGCCTGACTGGCTTAAAGGGAACTACACATTCAAATCTAGCAGTGTCGGGTAGGCTACCCGTATGCTGCACACCCCCAGACTTTAACGTGAGTAAGGCCTCGTGCTCACACACATGCCTGAACCAACATAAGCTGATGCATAATTTAACCATTACATTATAAATATAATAAACAACTATTTCACACAAAAATATAACATTTGCAATAAATGACGCAAGAAAAAGGGGCGTCTTCTTTCTTCTTAGGCACGGCCGCTGACCTGGCACAGCGGACTTAAGGTGAACCAGGTTAGTCTATTTTTCTTGACTGAAGTATAATAAGGAACTACACAGGGTTTCCCCGTGGGTGTAGAACAGGCAAGGGCTCACGTGGAGGAGTCCATTCTTGCGCACACACGTCAAGCAGGCTATTTCTAGTAACAACTGTTCGGGAGGAGACACCACCAGCATAGTCAAAGTCTCTTAAATGGACTGGCGGACGTCCCCTGGTCATCCGGGTGGACCTTCTCAACACAGGGGTTTCCTCTTCCCTTAGCACCGAGGTAGAAGAGGGAGTAGCAACAGGAGGATCTCCATCCGTGAGACCTTGGTCAGGAACAACAGGGACAACAGAAACCACAGGAACAACAGGATCCACTAGAGGGGGAACTGGATCCGGGGCATCTTGAACCGGCTCTTCTGGAAGTAAAGGTACTGTAGGTGCCGGAGCGGGCACCAACAAGTTCAACCATGGTGTCAGAAGCCAATGCATGGGATCAGCGTCATACCTTAGATTACGGACAGCCTGCATAGGATCCTCGGGCTGTATTGATGACTCTGACACAGGGGATTCAGATATAGAACTCTCGGCACTGGGTTCTGGTGTCAGGCAGAGCTTTAACCGGTTTCGGTGTACAATTTGGGATCCCCTGCCTTCCCGGGTGATCTCATAAGTGTGAGTTCCAACATTTGGGATTGCAGTGACAACATAGGGACTTTGCTCCCATTTACTGTCCAGTTTACTGGTACGGCGGTTATTTTTTAACCATACCACAGCCCCTATTGTCAAGGGTTCTGCATGGGCTGCTTGGTCATAGTCTCTCTGCTGCCGGTCTCTAGCATAGTCCATACGTTCCTGAACAATAGCTTGGGCCGTATTCAATCGCCTTTGGTGTTCAGCAACCCAGTCGGTATTAGGGAATGGGTTGATGCAATCAGGTACGAGTACCTCCAAGGAGTGGTCAGCAGGCAATAATCCTTGGCGCCCAAACATCAAATAAAAGGGGGTATACCCGGTGGAACAGTGTATGGTATGATTGTATGTGAACATGAGCTGTGGCAACAGATTAGGCCAATCTCCCCTGGTTTCAGGAGGCACGGTCCTCAGCATCTCTATCAAGGTCTGATTCATTTTTTCACATAATCCATTACCTTGCGGATGGTAGGCCGTCGTCCGGATCTTCTTACAGTTGTGCAGGCGGCACAGTTCATGGAACAGGTGGGACTCAAAAGCAGGACCTTGATCGGTGAGGATCTTTTCTGGACAACCGTAGGGCAGGAGGAAGTGTTTCCAGAACAGTTCGGCTGTAGTCTTGGCCGTCTGGTCTCTCACAGGCACCGCTACAACAAACTTAGTGAAATGGTCAATAATAGTCATAGCGTACACATACCCTGAGCGACTAGGCTCCAGTTTCACATGGTCGATGGCGACAAGTTCAAGAGGACGAGTACTTACAATGGGTCTCAGTGGTGCCCTCTGATCATGGTGTTCACCTCGTTTCAAGGCACAGGCTACGCACTCCCGACACCACTTCTCCATGTCTTCTCTCATGCCCACCCAGTAAAACCGCTGGCGGATATTTGCCTCAGTCTTTTGGACCCCAAAGTGACCGGATTGATTGTGGTACATCTCCAACACCATACCTGCATCTCGTCGGGGTATGAGAATTTGATGCACTCTTTCGTTGGACACTGGGTCTAGGCTTCTCCGTAGCAACAGGCCCTTTTGTATGAAGAGTTGATGGCGCTGTCTCCACAGTTTGATGAGCTCAGGATCTGTACTCTTACGCCGAATCCTCTCAGGGGTTCTGCCACTCGTAATGAAGTCCAACAATTCACCCAGCACTCTACTTTCAGACTGTAGTTTCACCCACCTTTCTTCTTTGAGTTCCGGCCTACTGGAGGGTGAAGGAACTGCAGCTCTGTTACTGGTAGCCCGAGCCTGATCCTGTTGAGCAAATTTATGGTAGAAGGCCGGCATTTCTACATCTTCCCAAGCATCTCGCACATCATCAGGAGCTGTCTCTGTGGGAAGTCTGGATAAAGCATCAGCATTGTCATTAGTACGTCCAGCGCGATATTTTACAGAGAAATCATAGTTGGCGAGACGAGAGGCCCATCTTTGCTCCAAAGCCCCCAATTTAGCTGTATTTAGGTGTGCCAGAGGGTTATTATCAGTGAATGCAATGAATGGGGTAGCGGCTAGATAATCTTTGAATTTTTCCGTCACTGCCCACACTAGTGCCAGGAATTCTAGTTTGAAGGAACTATAATTCTGGTCATTTTTCTCAGCTCCTTTCAGGGAGCGGCTTGCATAAGCTATCACTCTTTCTTTTCCCTCTTGAATCTGGGCTAACACAGCCCCCAGGCCTCGCTTGCTAGCATCTGTATACAGATGGAAGGGCTTGCTGTAGTCGGGATAACCTAACACGGGAGGCTCGGTCAGTTTCTTTTTTAACAACTGGAACGCTATCTCTCTCTCTTCATTCCACTCAATGAGCACTGGAGTTCTAGGACTTTTCTTGGGCTGCCCCCTCAAGAGTTCCTGGATAGGATCGGCTATTTGAGCAAAATGGGGGATGAAACGTCTATAGTAGCCGGCAAAACCCAGGAAACCCCTCACCTCTTTGACGGTAGTGGGTACCGGCCAGTTACGGACAGCCGCTAACTTATCAGGGTCAGGTTGTACGCCCTCTCCGCTTACCACATGCCCCAGGTATTTTACCGCAGGTTTGAGCAAGTGGCATTTAGATGGCTTTACCTTCAGGCCATATTTGACAAGGATTTCAAAGACCTCTGCTAAGTGTTTCAGGTGGTCTTCATATGTTTTTGAGTACACAATGACGTCATCTAGATACAGCAGCACTGTTTCGAAGTTTTTGTGACCCAAACACCGCTCCATTAGTCTCTGGAAAGTTCCTGGGGCATTACATAACCCGAACGGCATACAATTAAATTCAAACAGGCCCATGGGAGTGGTGAAAGCAGTCTTTTCCCTATCTGCCGGGGCCATGGGTACTTGCCAGTAGCCACTGGTCAAGTCCAATGTGGAGAAATAGGCAGCGGAGCCCAGAGCAGTTAGTGACTCTTCAATGCGGGGCAGTGGGTATGCGTCTTTGTGGGTTATTTGGTTAATTCTTCTATAGTCCACGCAGAAACGGATACCACCATCCTTCTTCTTTACAAGGACCAGGGGTGCCGCCCACGGGCTACGACTGTCCCGGATTACATTAGAGTCTTTCATCTCTTGGATCATTTCTTTTACAGTCTGATATGAAGTAGGCGGTAAGGGTCGGTATCTCTCCTTGATAGGAGGATGAGAGCCAGTAGGTATGGTGTGTTGTATGGCACTAACCTCTCCATAATCAGCAGCATGTTTACTGAAGGCCTGGTGGTGCTCTTTGACAAGCCTTAGTATCCCTTCTTGTTGATGTTGGGGGGTAGTCTCGTCCCCGACATGTAGCTCTTCCCACCAGGGTACTTGTGACTGGGGCACCGGCGGACATCCGCTGACTGCAGCTGGCGGCTTTTCTGTCACTGGAAGACGGATGATGTCTTGGAAGAACACCTGAGAAAGCTGGGCAACAGGGTAATGCTTAGTAAGCGCAACAGGATGATCACTCAGGTTAATCAGACGGACAGGTACTTTACCTTGGGAGACGTTCACCAGGCACTTGGCAGCTCTCACATAAGGGTAGTTCTCCATCTGGATTGGTTCCACCAGGGCTGGATAATCTTGGCCTTGGACTCCCAGGACAGCACGACACCATAAGAGAGTTTGGGAATTAGGAGGCAAAGTCACAGGCTTATTATCACGAATCTTGGCAGTACAAATTTCTCCTTTCCCGTTAGCAAACCTCTGCTGGGCACTTAACACAGTGATAGTCTTTTGAATCACCCTCTTGGATGCAGAGGAAGCGGTGGGCAGAGTCTGGTGTAATACGGCAAGGATTTCTGCATAACAGTTTTTGAAGACATTGGTGCCTAGAATGACAGGATGTCCTCCTCTGTCGCCGGCCTGTACTACTATCACCCCCTGTTGAGGCAAGGTTACTTCTCCCACCTGCAGGGTGGGTTCCCAGTATCCATGGATCTTTACCGGTTTGCCATTGCTGGCGATAATCTCTACCCAGGATTCAGGCGGCTGGGTCAATTGGTTGGTGTCCCAGAATCTTTCAAAGGCGGGCAGCTGAATAGTAGTGACCTGAGACCCAGTATCTAATAGGGCTTCAAAGGGGACCCCGTTAATCTCTACATTGATTTTAGGATGGGATCCTACATACCGTGGCATCCAATTTGGATCTTTTGGACCTAGTGTTCTACCTCCCGAGGGGTGGTCCTCAGCCTCAGGGGTTGCCCGTTTAACTGCCAGCAAGTGGATTCTGTGTGTCCCATCTTTTTGCAGTATGTACACACGGGCCGCTTGCGATTCTTATTGCGCCTCCCAGGATCCCTGGGGTGAGTCTCTTGGTATGGAGGTGGGAACGACTTAGAGGGTGACAGGAACTCCTCTTCTGACATCATAGGTTTTTCCCATTCCTCCATTTTTCTGCACACTCTCTCTAGGCTTTTAGTGAGGTGATTTACTTGCTCTGTCAGCATGGCGATAGTATCGGTAGCTGTAGCTTGAACAGCTTGACCGGCCTCAGCTCGGTTAATGATAAACGGTTTTGACCTGCAGGCTGATAACTCAGGTGGGGTGCTCAACTCTGTAGATACTGCTGACCCCAGAATTTTTATAGCCAGTTCTTTAAAGTCCAGAAAGGTACTGTTAGGGTGTTGGGCGGACAGCATCTTTAATTGGGTCCTTATTTGCTCACTAGACACTCCGGTAATAAATTGTTCCCTCAGGGTCTGATCCTGGTTATCAGCTTCCTTGGGATCTATCTGAATTACAGCCCCCAAAGCCTCCTGAAGTGATAGGGCATAGTCACGGAGGGACTCACCGGACTTCTGTTTCTTGCCAAAGAAGTGCATCTTTATCTCTGAGGCAGTCCTCGTTTCAAAAGTGGCCCTGAGGCGGGTGAATATCTGCTCCAGAGTACTCCGTTCCGCAGCAGGCCAGGATAATACCTCTCTGCGGGCAGCCCCCTCCAGTTGCGCTAGCAAGATTTCCATTTGCTGATCGGCATTTATGGGGTATAGTTTGAATAAGGCCAGCAACTTTTCTTTAAAGTCTCTTAGGGTATGGACCTCTCCGTTATAGCGGGGAAACCATGGGGCCCCAAAATAGTAAGGCATGGTAAAGGGCATCATGCTGGGGGCTATAGGATGATTAGGAGCCGCAAGCTCTCCCGGGTCCGGCCGCTCGGCAACTCCCGGATCTGACATGTTAACTTATTACGAGGTGGCCGCTGGTGACTAAAGGGGCCGGAACAATCCCCTTCCCTCCGGATACAAGTTCTTACCGGTATCGCCGGGTTCGCGCAGGCCAAATCTCGTGAGACTCCGGACGTCCTGTGTACGCGGTGACGTTGCTGACGCAGGAAAAGCAGGGCCGCGGCGGTGCGATGATGAAGAGGGGCGGGATTCTCTGTGTCTTTGAAGAGATCCGCCCACGGAGGTCCTCAGCAGCGCGGGAAACTTTACTCCAGGCGGCCGGTGGCCATCTTGATCACGATTCCCTGACAGCAAGCAGGGTGTTGCAAAGTCCAATAAATCACAGTCCACAAATACGATTTTCTCTCTGGGGGTAGCGCAACACAGTACAGCGTCTCTGATTCCTCCCAGGCACAATTGTAATCCACAGATTTAGGAATAAAGGTTACAGTCTTTGCAATACGGTGGTGGAATAGTTAAAGCACACAGTTCACACTTCTCTGCACTTCAGAAGTATGCGGATCCTGTTCGTGACGCCAAAAAGAGCGATGCAGTGTCCCAGGGGGTCAGTAGTGTATGCTGGGCTTTGTAGTGCAGATTGACTCACTAACCTGGGATCCACTGTCGTCTTCAATTGGGGCAAATGCTGGAACAGGCAGGTATTTAAAAGTTCGTGACGCCAGTGTCAATTAAACGGTGACACGCCGTGTATGGTATTGTAGAAGAATGAAGCAAGCATAGGATAGCCAACAAAAACTGGAACTTTACTGAATATCAGTGAGTATAATACATGGACGCAGGTGGAAGCGCAGTTCCATGAAAGACAGTTGGTGACTATTGGAATACAGCTGGTTCTTGGGAGTACAGAATGGCCGGTCTTAGCAATGTATTATACAGAGTGTTGATTACAGGAGATGCAGTACAGGCGGCTTGCACACTATTCCTGACTGGTCCTGAAACATGTGACTTTCTCTCCAAGGTCTAATGCCCTTTATCTGGCGTACCCTTGAAGCTGTCCTTATCTAGTACCACCTCTGTTATCTTGAGTACCTCTTGCTTTATCTGATCGGCCTCTGTGGTATTCTGTGTCTTCAGGCTGATTAGCTATGCCCTTCTGACTTCTATGCATACGGACTCAGGAGGGGAACCCTCTCTGCACTGAGTCTGGAAACTTCTCTCCTCCTGAGCTAGGCCCTAGCCTATTTATACTGAACTGGGGGCTCCCTCTGCTGGCTGTGATAAGGATTGCCGGTAACCGGCCTGACTGGCTTAAAGGGAACTACACATTCAAATCTAGCAGTGTCGGGTAGCCTACCCGTATGCTGCATGATGTATTGTTGTTTACTGTATTATACCCAGTATAGCATGGTATGGTTGGCATGTCCAGGGCTCACATCCCAGAGGTGGGATCAGCACCTATAAGACATTGGGGGCATATCCTAGCCATATATTACCAATGTGTGAGATGGGCACCTTCAACAGAATAGCTGCGTAGATATAAAGCCCCATGAGCCGTCACCAGCCGATATCTGTAGTGCTTCTGAGTGCATGGGGTGTAGTGGATAGCGCTACATCTGACAGACTCAGCACTGCTACATCACTACTAGATCTGATGAGTGGACGCCTCTCTCCAGAGGATTCTCAGGCTGCTGCCCTCTCATGTGAAGGATCTGGAAGCAGGAGAGCGGTGTGCATGGGGCGAGGTGAGAGTTGTGCCTGCAGGGGGCGGTATTATAACAGACAGGGCCGCTATAAGCAGCGTCTGTGCCCCATACAGACTAATGAGCCAGGCCTTGACCTCCATCAACCCCCATCTTGTATCTTTCTGCATATATTTGGTGGCACATACAGAAGGCTCTTATACTTCTTCTCCAGTGTCCGGCCAAGGTGGAAATGAAGAGGAATAATATGATTTAGGCCTCTTTCACACGAGCGTGACGGATTGGCACCATTTTGCAAGCAAGTTCAGTCAGTTTTGGCTGTGATTGCGTTCAGTTGTTCAGTTTTTTCCTTACGGGTGCAATGCGTTTAGATGCATTTTTCATGAGCGTGATAAAAATCTGAAGGTTTGCAAACAACATCTCCATCAGTGAAAAACGCATTGCATCCGCAAGCCTCATTCACTTCTATGGGGCCAGGGCTGCGTGAAAAACACAGAATATAGAACATGCTGCATTTTCCACGCAACGCAGAACTGATGTGTGAAAATAAAACGCTCATGTACACAGACCTATTGAAATGAATGTGTCAGGATTCGGTGCGGGTGCTATGTGTTCACGCTACGCTCGTGTGAAAGGGGCCTTATACAGGTTCCCAGGCCCATATTATATATTTACTGAGATCATAAGAGAGGGGGAAGAGAAAACTAACTGGGACTGTGTATATAAAATGATGTGACATTACAGATACCAGAACCAGATGTCCATATCATGTCCTATTATATGAAGCCTTCACTTACAAATGAGGCTTTGTAGCTACAATGCCATGACTGGTGGATGGTGGGCGGGTGGCAGGTGACAGGTGAGCAGGTCCAGCAGCATTTAGTGTGACGTCTTCTGCTCATTGCTGTCCTGTTGCTCAGACCTTTCCTCCTGGGCCGATCTCTAATGTCGCTGACCGCCTGCTTACATGTCTAACGCTGGCCGCTTGCACTGGAGAACTGAGAAGAGGCTGATCCTCTGGTTTGAAGGTGGCATTATCGGCTCTTCTTTTCTTGCATTATGGGCTCTATTGTGAAGCTGGCACCATTAAAGGGGTTTTCCAGCTAAACTAAAATAGTTGGCAGTGGGGTCAGAGTGGCTTAAAAACATAAAAACAACAATATATACCTCCACCGAGCCCCCGCAGCTGCCATCTTAATGCTGCTTGGGTCCGCCCTGCTTTCTACTTCCAGCTCCTGTCTCGACATGCAGGAAATGTTCCGAAATCCATGTCCCGCCTCAGCCGGTGATTGATTGAGTGCAGGCATTTCTTGCATATAAAGATGGGAGCTGGAAGTAGAGAGCAGCAGGGACCTGGACTGCGCCAGGGGGATCAATGGAGGAGAGAACCGCTTTATTCATGTTTTTCATCCACTTTTACCCCTCTGACCCAATTTGAAACTTAAAGGGATTCTCCACGATTTTGATATTTATAGACAATCCTTAAGACCCCTTTACATGGAACGACAGAGCAGCAGATTATCGGGAAGGAACAATCCTACCGCTCATATAACGCGGTTATATTTAAGACTCTCGGCCCATGTAAAGAGCCCTTTAGGATATATCATCAATATCAGATTGGCGGGGGTCCGATACCCCACACCCCTGCTTACCAGCTGTTGGGGAGTAGCTTCGGCGGAGGAACTACACATCTCCGTCCACTGTGTAGTGTATGGACCTGGTTACTGCAGTGCTGCTCCCGTTCTCTCAGCTACTCCCCAACAGCTGATTGGTGGGGGTGCGGAGTGTCAGACCCCAAACCAGTCTGATATTAATAACCTACCAGAAGGATAGACCATCAATATCCAGGAAAACACGTTAAGAATTTAGAAATCCTCAGGTGACCCTATACTGCCGCCATATCATTCCTAATAGTAATTTCTCCCTTTAGTGTCTGGAAAGAGATGGAACGGTCAGATTTCCAGAGGATTACTCGTCAGCACATCCGCAGACACAGGATACGTTCTGGGAGCCTGTGCTTCAGAAAATGCAGACTATATCCTGCGGCAAACAGCAGCCTGTATTCTGCTGACAGATTACCACATTTATCAGAACACAATGGAAATAAAGACACGGACACAAGATGTAAGGGAGGGGGCGAAAATAACAATTTATTTCTACTTATAGGAGGGGGGGGGGGAATTTTTATTGGGGGGATTTTAGGGCTGAGTTGATCCTGAGGAAGGCGAAAACCCCATAAGAGGAAAGAGCAAATTGTCCTCAAGGGGGAAAAATTCCTTCCCGACCCCAAATATGGCGATCAGAATGAATCCCAGGATCAAAGCCATTATCTATCCTATCTGATTCCTATAGATATGATATTAATATAATTTTTTTTTTTATAAATGTTTTTTTAATTCTATTAACTATATATTTATGTGTAAAATGGAAAATGTATGAAACTAAACCTATGTGTAGACTGTTGATCCAGAGGAAGGCGAAAACCCCCTTGAGGAATGAGCCAATTATCCTCTTTTTAAGAGGGAAAAATTCCTTCCCGACCCCAAATATGGCGATCAGAGCAAGTCCCAGGATCAAAAATCAGTACCTAACCTGCCTAGTATAAAGAAATCATTTTTTTTATATTTTTTATATTTTTAATGATCTAATATTTGTATGTCCTACATTGTATGAAACTAAAGCTAAATCTATCTTATTTTTTTTATTTTTTTTTATGTCTATTTAATATATATTTTTACTATAAATTTACGTGTGAAATGTAAAGTGTATTAAGCTAAACCTATGTGTAGACTATTGATCCAGAGGAAGGCGAAAACCCCCTTGAGGAATGAGCCAATTATCCTCTTTTTAAGGGGGGAAAATTCCTTCCCGACCCCAAATATGGCGATCAGAACAAGTCCCAGGATCAAAAGTCACTACCTAACCTGCTTAGTATAAATAATTTTTTGTTTTTAATTTATATTTTTCTAATCTAATATACCTATTTTATTTGATTTTTTTTTTATTTTTAAATTAAGCTAATTATGTGTAGTGAAGATCTATAATACTAAACCTATTTAAGGCTGAGATGATCCGGAGGAAGGCAAAAACCTCCTTGAGGAATGAGCCAATTGTCCTCAAGGGGGAAAAATTCCTTCCCGACCCCAAATATGGCGATCAGAACAAGTCCCAGGATCGGAGCCGATATCTATATCTATTAGTCCTATGTGTCTGTATGTCAGTGTGTCTATATGTGTATCTATGTCTATATACTTACATCTATCTATATGTGTGTAGTGTGATGTGTGTGATGCATGTTAAGCCTCATTTTCACATGTCAGTGTTCGATCTGTGATTTCCATTAGTGATTTTGAGCCAAAACCAGGTGTGACTCTAAACACAGAACAGGTGCAGATCTTTCCATTACACCTTATGTCTGTGGAGGCTTCACACCTGGTTTTGGCTCACAATCACTGATGGAAATCACTGACCAAAACACTGACATGGGAATGAGGCATTACTTACCAGGACTGTACATAGATGTTATTAGAAGTCGGTGAGTTCAGGGATAACAGCCGCTCTGGTAAGATCTCTGCTATCTGCCCCAGGGTACAATATGCGGCTATTTCTCCTGAACTCACTGGATGCCAGATGGGATGAAGCACAGGCCGCTCCTGGGGTGTAGAGGGTCTTCAGGAGGAGGTGGTGATGTCTGATGCCGGCGAGATATTGGAGGATGCCGAGTCAAGGTCCAGGGCAACAACATGATGGAAAATGAGCAGCATAAAGATGGTAGAGAGAGGATGTTGTAGGCAAGCCGAGGTCTTCTACAGCAGCAGAGACGTGGGGCAGGAGGCACAAAGCTCTGGGCAGGAGGCGCGGGCCGATCCTGCAAGACATAACAGAGCGCTGTTAGTTTTACCTATTGTGGATGTAGACAAGTGACCTACAGTAACATGATGACTTATCCTGATCAGATTTCTACCTGATATATTAAAATGTAAAATTCTGCAGATCTCCCAAAATACATCTTTAGGGATCATTGAAACGACTGTGTGAATGGGTCCACATCCGTTCCGCAATTTTGATGAACAGGTGCGGACCCATTTATTTCAATAGGGCCACAAAAGATACGGACAGCATACCGCGTGCTCTCAGCATCCGTAGTTCCGTTCCGCGCCCCGCAGAAAAAGATAGAACAAATTCTATTCTTGTCTGCAATCACGGACAAGAATAGAAATTTCTATGATAGTGCCGGCCATGTGCGGATCGCAAACTGCGGAACGCCCAAAGCCGGTTTCAGTGTTTTGCAGATCTGCAATATGGGGCCTGCAAAACACTATCGCCGTCTGAATGAGCCCTTAGTATGAGTCCATACTAGGACTTTTGCAAATCTCCAGCAGATTTTCTAAAAACAGCTATAACTCAGGAGAGGATGACTCGGAGACTAATATTATTTTTGAAGAACTGTTCTTTATAACCTCTCCAAGGTATGTGAAATGCATGGCTATAATGGTAGGTGCCCAGTGTATATAGGTATGTACAGATATGTGCAGGAGGAGCTCACCAGATGGTCGTGGATCCCCTCACAGTTTGGACCTTTTCACCATCCTAAGAAGAAGTAGAGACACAGTGATTGTCAGAAGCAATTAGAGTAAATGTCATACAGGATGGACTAGAAGAGGACAGCAGAGGAATCACCATCATTACATGGAAGCACTAATACTGGTCTGGACCTGGTCTTCCACCAGCTGGATTACTACAACGTCACCTCTGTTATATATATATGCCAGTACAGGGAGTAACAGATTAATAAGTAACGTCTCCACTATGTCATTAGTGTAGGTGACATGGAGCAGAATTATTATAGGACCTTATGTTCTGCTTGATACCAGGTCCAGAGGAACAATGATGATGACCACAGAGGTGAGACTGAAAACATCATCAGTAGAGGAGGGGGATCTTACCGGGCCAAGCTTGGTGACATGTAGGAGAATCCGGCCACGGGGTGAAGGGGTGTGGTATCCTCCGGCCACTGCAGATGTTTGTTCTCCAGAGCTGCCCTGAATGGTACACATGGCGGCTGTGCTCTCCTCTCCTCCAGGTCCTCCCAGACAATGGTGTTAAAGAATGGATGGTCTCTGATGTTGTTATACACACCCAGCCGCCTCTCTGGGTTTTTACGCAGCAGTTTTTTCAAAAGATGTTGTACATCGGTGTCCAGCCAAAAAGGGATGTCTGCCTTGGCTGTGGTGATGGATTTGTACACCTCGTCACTGATGGAGCCATAGTAAAATGGGGAGCATCCTGATGACATCCTGGACACTACAATACCCAGGCTCCACCAGTCAACTGCTGCGTCATACTCCAATCCGGCAATCACCTCAGGGGCCATATACACATCTGTGCCCGTCACTCCACTGGTCTTACTGGATGAGGTGACGCCATCTTGGGCCAAACCCAGGTCAATGATGCGGATGTGTCCATCCTTGTCCAGCATGATGTTATCTGGCTTTATGTCTCTGAAATAAGGTGACAGATAAAGAACAGAGAATGGTGAATCTGTCCAGTGAGGCAGTGACACAGAATACATGGGACATCAGGACTCTAGGAAAGCTGGGTGCATTACTTCCACCATTATAGGGAGATGTGGGGAAGGACTTCTTACCGGTGGACGATGTTGTGTCCATGGAGGAACTGGAGGCCGCACACAATCTCTGCTGTGTAGAATCTGATGGAGAGGACAGGGTGTAGTGTCAATGACATGAAATCCTTCTCTAGCAATTCCCTAACATTATGTTACTACCATATTATCTGTCACCACCAGCAGAGCGGAGGCGCTGTTTATGACAGCCTGTTTTCCCTCCATTCTCTGCCTTCGTCTCAGTCTGACCTGTCATGTCTCCTTTTATTTTCCACCCTTCAGTCACTTTCTTTTCAGTATTTTCCTTTCTGTCTCCTGATCGGTCCTTTACTCACCTTACGTTGTTGATGTTCAAGTAGCCGCACAGATCGATTAAATCCTCCAGGCTGCCGCCGGACAGATACTCGGTGACCAAATAAGCTCGCTCCTGTGTCTGATATGCGGCATAGAGGTGGCACAGGAACGGGCAGTCTCGGGCCACCATGAGTATCCGCCGCTCTCTCATTAAAATTGCTGCATTGTCCCCTCTTTTGTTGATAATCTTAATGGCCGTGTAGGTGTTTCGGCGGGGGACTGATGCCAGGACCACCTGAAGAGGACAAATGGAGGTGGTCACAGGGGAATTCTACATTTATTACATGGGGGATTTATCTCCAGGGGTTTCTGGCTATTTAGCTAAAGCTACTTTCACATTAGTGTTTTTTGCAGATCCATCATGGATCTGCAAAAACGTTTCCGTTACAATAATACAACCGCATGCATCCGTCATGAACGGATCCGGTTGTATTATGTCTTCTATAGCCATGACAGATCCGTCATGAACACCATTGAAAGTCAATGAAGGACAAATCCATTTTCTATTGTGTCAGAGAAAGCGGATCCGTTCCCATTGACTTACATTGTGTGTCAGGACGGATCCGTCTTGCTCCGCACCACATGGCGAATAGAAAAACGCTTCAAGCTGCGTTTTGGTGTCCGCCTCCAGAGCAGAATGGTGACTGAACGGAGGCAATCTGATGCATTCTGAGCGGATCCTTTTCCATTCAGAATACATTAGGGCAAAACTGATCCGTTTTTGGACCGCTTCTGAGAGCCCTGAACGGATCTCAGAAACAGAAAGCTAAAACGCTAGTGTGAAAGTAGCCTGAGAAAGAGGGATGAGGGAAGTGGTCGTCAGTCAGGTAACATCCAGACCCTACAGCTGCACAAAAGTAAGGATCACAAAATATAATCCTGATAAGGTCCATACAGATATGGGTCACCAGTCATGGGACCCTACTGTTACACCACATCAAGAGAGGTACAAGGGGGACCATTATTATCTACATTTTCACATTTAATCCAATTTGTTTAAGAAATATCTTCACAATAACCACATAAGAGGTGAAAACAGAACATTGAGCATTAATCCCCATTACCAGTGATTAAAAGGACTATGATGTGATAGGAACCAAACTATAAGATCATGGATTTCCATATAGCAGGCCCTTCAGTAAGAACGCCTGTTCAGTTGTGGAACACACAGAATGAAAGGGTCTTATGGAAGACCCTCACAGCACCAAACATTGGGGGTATCCTTACCCTGTTAAGACTGTAGTAGACAGGCTCATCAGCAAGCAGTGTTCCAGCAATCGCTTGGTAGCTAGTGGAGGAGACCACTGCTATTACATGCAGCGATTTCTGCAGCATGGGGAGGAGTAGTCGCTGTGCCATTGCTCATCCTCATACTGTATAGCGACAACACATAGCGGTAGATCGCTATTGGACAACATGATCTGCTGTCGGCAAGCGCTGATTTTTAAGCATGCTTAAAGGGCTTCTGTCAGCCCACTAAACCGTTTTTTTTGTTTAATAATAATCCCTATACTGCGAGCTCTGCATACAAAAGCTAAATAATCATTTTGGTTCAGTAGAATTTGATAATAAGCTATTTTTATAATATGTAAATTACCTTGCTACCAGCAAGTAGGGCGGCTACTTGCTGGTAGCAGCCGCATCCTCTGATCCTAATGACGACCCCTCCGCATTGTGATTGACAGGGCCAGGGAACGTAATCGTTCTCTGCTGGCCCTGTTTGAATTCCAAATCTCGCGCCTGCGCCGTACCTGTCTTTAATTGGCGCAGGCGCACGTCACATCTACACCCGGCGCAGGCGCATTGAGGATGGAGCGGCCGAGAGAGCGGCCGCCTCTCAGTGTGCCTGCGCCGATTTAAGACAGGTACGGCGCAGGCGCGAGATTTGGAATTCAAACAGGGCCAGCAGAGAACGATTCCATTCCCTGGCCCTGTCAATCACAATGCGGAGGGGTCGTCATTAGGATCAGAGGATGCGGCTGCTACCAGCAAGTAGCCGCCCTACTTGCTGGAAGCAAGTTAATTTACATATTATAAAAATAGCTTATTATCAAATTCTACTGAACCAAAATGATTATTTAGCTTTTGTATGCAGAGCTCGCAGTATAGGGATTATTATTAAACAAAAAAATGGTTTAGTGGGCTGACAGAAGCCCTTTAAAGAACAGAATGTCCCGATGAAAAGCTTTTACTCGTTCATCAGGCAATCAGCGTCAGTATTACACTGCAAGATGATTGGTAACGAGCGTTCATGTAAACGCTCATTAGCGATTATCGGCAGAAATATCGGTCAGTGTAATACAGGCTTTACTCTCTGCACTGGATATCCTGCCCTAAGTATCTGAACCATGGAGCTCCCACCCTGACAAGGGCGACCCCTTCCAGACCACGGCCCTTGTATTGTACTAGGAGACCCTGCAATTCCCTAATAGTCGGTCACACAGTGAATGATCCCTATGCCTTTCATCTGTGGAAGAAATGAGTGAGCGGACATATTGTGGTGTCTGTTCTTGGGAAGGTTCTGGGGATTTTTCTTTTACCATATCACATAGGAATAACTAAGGACAGTGTAGATAGGGGCGGTAATGTTACTGGAGGTCTCAGCACTAGAGATAGAAAGGACTGAACATAGGAGCAGAGAACTTTCTGGAAGGCCTGTAACTCATCCCGGTGTAGAAATGTACAGTTGGCCTCTTAGGAGTCTGAAATGGCTGATAACAGAAGACAATAGACTGCATCTAGCTGCACAGGAGATGGAAATCATGTAGAATTAGGATCTCTGTCTCTATAGCAGGAAATAAGAAGTAATAAAACTTACTACACCAAAGCCGCCGCTACCCAGCACCTGATGGATGGTGAAGCGAGTGATGTCTAATTTGGGGTAGGGGCTGGGTGCTCCAGGGTCCTGGCTGCTGCCGGCTCTTGGCTCCTCATCCTCCAATACTCTGGCCTTCTCTCCTCTCCTCTTCTTCATCTCCTTGGATCCGCTCTCGTTGTCCTCGTCTCTCTTTCTCTTCTCATCTTCTCTCTTCTTTTCTCTCTTCTTCCTCTTCATCTCCTTGGAGTTCTTGCTGTTCTTCTCCCTCTTCCTCTTCTTATCTTCTCTCTCTTCGTCGTCTTCTCTGTGTCCAGTGGACGCCATTCTCTCTTGTTCTGTCGGGTTCAGTCCAGTCGCTGCCGATGACAGTTGAAAATGAACGGCAGTTGGTCGTGTGCAGGTGGCATGAGGTCAGAGGTCATGGAAGCCTCAGGTGGCACCTGCCTGCCAGTGGTGCATGGACCTGCTCTGCCATCTACACTGTGATATGGGCATCAGGGGTGGTGGTCCAGTGTCTAGAGGAATGGAGACATTCATGGCGGTACTTTCTAGTGCTATATTATTAGGAGATGGTGGCAGGGGATGGGACCTTTATATCTGGGGTGGCAGTGGTGCCCGTAGTTCTTCAGAAACTCTGCACTTGTGTGGAAATTCACAGGAACCAGGTGGAGAAATAAACCATAAATTGCACTTGCTGCTAATGTCAGGAATAATAAAGCCTTGTTGGGGTAATTCTGGGTGTACAGGGAGGAGAAGACATTGTGGACAAGAGGAATTGGGTGAAGGAGTCTTCTGTGGAGATTGCATAGGGATTCATCACAATGACGATTTATTCTAAGGTGGGAAATGTTAGAAAGGCTTAATTTGGACAATTTTGGATTGGTCCTAGTTTTAGTAGCCGGCCATGGTTTGTGTGATTGTTGGGGGTGTACAGTTTCCATTATGGAATAATGAGGGTTTCTATACAAGATACTGTCAGGTGTATAGGTGACTGGTTTAATTTGCAGTAATTTATATGGGCACATTTCATCTTATTCATTATTATGCTGAGTGGCAGTGATAATAGGAATTATAGAGGAACACAAAGGCTCTGCAGCGCACATAAGGTTTGCAGCTCTACTATATCCACTCTGATGGTTCCCTGGTCTTCACCTTTCTCAGTTTACTCCGCTGCACCGATGACATGTTGTCTTCACATCTGACTGCTGCGGCTCCATGTAAAGAGGGTTTTCCTCCTGACACAATCCCTATCATCCTCTTCAGTAATATGTCGGCACTGGTTGTAATAAAGTGCACACAATACATTTCGGCACATGCGCAGTGCACTTCTCTCCAGAAGAGGGACAGGATTATAAAATCTGCATGCAACGAAATTCTGGTGCAAAACCACATGATGAGATTGCAGGACCAGACGAGAGCAGTTCTTTTTAAGATGAGGCTGGTAGAGATGGCCTTGCAGTTCGCCCTGCCGTCGTTTCTCGGCAAACTTTGCGTGTCCGGGATTCATCGAACATGCGAACATATGGAGATATTCGCGCCCGCCATATTCTTTTACATTGTGAAGAACTTAGACCCATGATACATCAATCAGGTGGTACAGCACAGCCAATTGAGACGTTTCAGCACATGGACATATCCCCTACCTTATAAATAGACCTGATCTGGCCGCCATTTTACATTCAGTGTTTTGCCAGTGTAGGGAGAGGTTGCTGTGTGGGGCAGGGACAGGCTGTTAGGGACACCAAACGCTAGCTAATAGGGGCACAAAAGTCCTTTTAAGGACTGGTATAGGTGTGCTATCGATAGGTGTGATACACAGAGGGGTGCGATATACTTATAATATACTTTTATAATGAGTCAAAAACACATAGATCTATATAGTCATCACCTGGAAGTCAGGGGGCCTAGGGGCTAGGGGCTTACTAGGGACATTTTTATATAGGGTAAGGTTCCGGACAGGGTCGCTCTTATTAGGGCGGTGGTCTGTGGTTAGGCTATCAGGGCCAGAATAGCACCCCCCTGTAGGGCAATATCAGGGACAGTTCTTTGCCCACCCTGTCCTTCAATACCACATCATCATTTATCCCAGGGATAGATGTTTTTTGCTTTCCCTCCGGGGTTCATGGATGTGCACTGGAACCCCCCGGATTGTGATAGGAAATATGGTTTCTGATTTGGTGCCGCCGAGCACTTGTTATTGCCGACCACATCTATGCTTTTTGCTTAACTTTAATAATTAAATTTATTTTCATTTTGAGGGATATCGTTTCCATTCACACGTCCGCAAAATGGGTCTGCATCCGTTCCGCAATTTTGCAGAACGGGTGCAGACCCATTCATTTCCAATCGGGCCGGAATGTGCTGTCCGCATCCACATTTCGGATCCGCACTTCCGCATCCGTGCTTCCGTTTCCTAAAAAAAATAGAACATGTCCTATTCTGTCGCAATTGCAGACAAGATTAGGCATTTTCTATTATAGTTCCAGCGATGTGCGGTCCGCAAATTGCGGAATACACATTCACCGGTGTCCGTGTTTTGAGGATCTGCAAAACACTTACGGACGTGTGAATGGATCCTCATAGTAACATTATTAAAGGTTACGTTTTATCTTTATGTATATTCTAATGGATTGTCTTGCTTGTACAATGTTATAATATACTTTATATGTTAGAAAGCATATTATAGTGCATTTGTATTGTGCGGCAGTTGTGTGCGGTTCTGCTGCGATACTGCAGGTATATAGAGGGATAAGCGTTATTGGAACAAATCATTTCTACTGGTGTAATATACCAGTCGCCCCCCAAAAAAATGGATTGAAGCGGGGTGTTAGAAACCAATATACTTTCTTCATAGTGCATTTGGGTACTGTATAGTGCATTTGCACATGCGCGTACACGAAAATGATATTGCCGATATTTTGCATCGAATAATACAACTGATATGTCACTGTCCATGTTGTGGGACTATTTGTGCACTTCTAGCAATTATTTCTTGGCTGCAAATATGAGCCTTAAAGTTTTTCAGTTTCGCCCGCCATTAAAATGAATGGGACCCGCCGCGAACTTGCGGTTCACGAACATTTGATAGCGTCGGCGAACCGTCCCGGCAGATGTTAGTCCATCACTAGAGGCTGGAAGTCTTCCTCCTGGGTCCCACAGTTGAGGGCACAAAAGTCCTTCTTTAACCGCCTCCGGACCGCCTAACGCAGGATCGCGGTCCGGAGCCGGCAGTCTCAGGCAGAGTCACGCATTGGCGCGTCATCTCGCGAGACGCGAGATGACGCTCAAAGCCGGCCCGCGCATGCGCATCGCGGTCCGGCAAAAGTTAGAGGGGTATTACATGATCAGCCTGCCAGCCAATGATCGTTGCTGGCAGGCTGATGATTTTCAAAAAACGAATCACAAGCTATATAACACCTTATAAATTTATAAATATAAGGTGTTAAATGGCTTCTCTGCTCCTCAGACATCACAGTGAGTACACACAAAACACTACACTTAGCCCCAGATCACCCCCCACCCCCATCACCCCAATTAACCCCTTGATCACCCCTGTCAATCACCTAGTGAAAGGAAAAAAAGTATTTTTTTTTTCACTGGTATCGACTGTTAGGTTTTAGGATAGTTTAGGCCCCTTGGTTAGGTAGCTAGCGATCGTTTAGCGCCCAGCCCACCGCACCGCAGTCACTGATTTGCTGATTAGCGTATCGCTTATTAGCATTGGTACTTTTATAGTATCTGTAAGTGATCAGAGCTGATCACAGTCACATCTATAATAGTATTAGTGTCACCTTAGCTCGCCCTCCACCCAAATCGCAGTGTTTGCTCGTTCAGGCCTGATCGGTCGCCCACACGTGCGTTCGCCCACGCCCGCCCCACCGCAGTGACAAAAATATTTATTTTTTTGATCACTGCACAATCACTTTACAAGCGCTGCGGCGATAAAAAAATCAGTTTTGATATTTTTTATCAACCGCAGCGGCCTCCGGTACTTCGCTAGCCTCCCATTTGTAAGACAGGCTTGCTTTTTTTCTTGGGTAGTCTCAGGGAATACCCCTAAATTTAGTAGTCCAAATGTCAAACAAGGGGTATTCTTCTGAAGAGGCCTACAGGCTTCTGACCCAGTCGGATGAGGAATGGGAACCCCCATCTGACGAATCCAGCGGGTCAGAATATGAACCTGTAGAAAGCAGTGGCAGTCTGACCCAAAGTTCGGACAAGGAGGTTGAGGTCCCTGATACCACCAGGCGTACCCGCCCCAGTGTCGCTAGACCACAGGTTGCGCAGGATCCGCTTCAAGGGCAGCAGAGTGGGGCTGGCTCTGTCGGATTACGTGGTGAGGCATACACCAGCAGCGCAGCCCTCCCTGGACCTAGTACCAGCACTGCCGTACAACATGGTGAAGTGGCGAGCACCAGAAGGGCAGTTGAAGCTGGTACGGTGGAACGTGCAATAGTTACCCCGTCGCAGCCACCGCACAGACAATCCCGTAGAGCCTCTAGAGTCCCTGAGGTGCTGGCAAACCCTGATTGGCAGTCCCCAACTTCAGCCGCACCATTAGTTCCCCCTTTCACCGCCCAGTCTGGAGTTCGGGTTGAGACAGCTCAGATCGGTTCGTCACTGGGATTTTGTGATCTGTTCTTGACTGCGGAGCTCTTGGACATAGTCGTGGCAGAAACAAATCGGTATGCCACTCAATTTATAGCCGCCAACCCGGGAAGCTATTATGCCCAGCCTTTCCGGTGGAAACCCGTCCAAGTTTCCGAATGAAACATTTTTCTGGGCCTTCTCCTCAACATGGGTCTAACCAAAAAGCATGAATTGCGGTCATATTGGTCCACGAACCCAATTCATCACATGCCCATGTTCTCTGCTGCCATGTCCAGGGCACGATTTGAGGCCATCCTGCGTTTCCTGCACTTTAGCGACAACACCACCTCCCTGTCCCAGAGGTCACCCAGCTTTTGACCGGCTCCACAAAATTCGGCCCCTCATAGACCACTTCAACAACAAATTTGCAGATTTGTATACCCTTGAGCAAAACATCTGCGTAGACGAGTCCCTTATACATTTTACCTTGACTTCAAACAATACATCCCAAGCAAGCGCGCCCGGTATGGGTTCAAATTGTATAAGCTCTGTGAAAGGGCCACAGGCTATACCCACAAATTTCGGATCTATGAGGGTAAAGATCAGACCCTGGAGCCAGTCGGTTGCCCTGACTACCTGGGGAGCAGTGGGAAGACAGTCTGGGACTTGGTGTCACCTTTATTTGGCAAGGGGTACCATCTTTATGTGGACAATTTCTACACAAGTGTGCCCCTCTTCAGGCATTTGTTCCTACAACAGATTGGCTGCTGTGGCACCGTGCGACCTAGTCGCCGGGGCTTCCCCCAACGGCTCGTTACTGCCCGTTTTGCAAGGGGGGAGGGGGCTGCCTTTTGTAATGAAGAACTGCTTGCGGTGAAATGGAGAGACAAGCGTAACGTTTACATGCTCTCCTCCATTCACGCAGACACGACAATACAAATTGAACGAGCAACCAGTGTCATTGAAAAGCCCCTCTGTGTCCACGACGACTCATGGGAGGGGTGGACTTCAATGACCAGATGTTGGCTCCTTATTTAGTTTCCCGACGCACCAGACGTTGGTATAAGAAGGTGTCTGTATATTTGATTCAATTGGCTATGTACAATAGTTTTGTTCTCTACAGTGAAGCTGGGAGAACAGGATCCTTCCTCAAATTTCACCAAGAGATCATCGAGAACCTCCTGTATCCAGGAGGTTCCGTGGCCCCAACCACCAGTGTAGTGAGCCGTCTACACGAGCGACATTTCCCCAATGTCGTTGCTGGTACCTCAACCCAACTGTCACCAAGAAAAATATGTCGTGTCTGTAGCAGGAGTGGAATAAGGTGTGACACCCGCTATTTCTGTCCTGACTGCCCTGACCACCCTGCCCTATGCTTAGGGGAGTGTTTCCGGAAGTACCACACACAGGCACACTTAGCATAGGGATTGCATCTCACAGGACAGGCACACAGGGCTATTAGGGCCCATTCACACAGAGCTGCTGCAAACCTCTCCTTTCACCTGGGACAAAGTGCATAATGTACTTTGCCACATCTCTGGGCGATTTGCGCTTTGCACATTGTCCCATGGGGAAGGAGAGGTTTGTCCTATAAAGGTAAAAAAATAAATAAATAATAATCACCGGTAAGCAAAAAAGTTAACGTTCTGTTCAAAAAGTTAAATAACGTTTATATGTTCCGTTCAAATGTTATTATAAAGTTAATAAATTAATTCCATTGCGGCCTGGTTTTTTCTTTTCTTTTTTGTTTTGTTTTTATTACCTTCCAGGTGGACCAACCGATCGACTAGCATTGCGCTGCTGTCAGATTACACAAAAGTCGGTGTATATAGATTTCTCCTCTGCAGTAAAAGATACGTTTGCCGAGGCATATGAGCTGAGGGGGTGGCGGTGTTCATATGCTTTGGCAAACACTTTGTATAAAATAAAAAAAATTCCGGCAATGATTTATTCATCCACATCGGTTGATGTGAATTGAGAAATCGGGTTTGCCAGGGCATATGAGCTAAGTGGGTATGGATGTTGGGCGGAATACCTTGGGGTGTCTTCTTTCCAAAATGGGGTCACTTGTGGGGTAGTTATACTGCCCTGGCATTTTAGGGGCCCAGATGCGTAAAAAATATGTAAAAAATGACCGGTGAAATCCGAAAGGTGCTCTTTGGAATGTGTGCCCCTTTGCCCACCTAGGCTGCAAAAAAGTGTCACACATCTGGTATCGCCGTACTCAGGAGAAGTTTGGGAATGTGTTTTGGGGTGTCATTTTACATATACCCATGCTGGGTGAGAGAAATATCTTGGCAAAAGACAACTTTTCCCATTTTTTAATACAAAGTTGTCATTTGACCAAGATATTTATCTCACCCAGCATGGGTATATGTAAAATGACACCCCAAAACACATTGCCCAACTTCTCCTGAGTACAGCGATACCACATGTGTGACACTTTTTTGCAGCCTAGGTGGGCAAAGGGGCCCACATTCCAAAGAGCACCTTTAGGATTTCACAGGGCATTTTTTACACATTTTGATTTCAAACTACTTCTCACGCATTAGGGCCCCTAAAATGCCAGGGCAGTATAACTACCCCACAAGTGACCCCATTTTGGAAAGAAGACACCCCAAGGTATTTCGTGATGGGCATAGTGAGTTAATGGAAGTTTTTATTTTTTGTCACAAGTTAGTGGAATATGAGACTTTGTAAGAAAAAATAAAATAAAAAAAAATCATAATTTTCCGCTAACTTGTGACAAAAAATAAAAAGTTCTATGAACTCACTATGCCCATCAGTGAATACCTTAGGGTGTCTACTTTCCGAAATTGGGTCATTTGTTGGGTGTTTGTACTGTCTGGGCATTGTAGAACCTGAGGAAACATGACAGGTGCTCAGAAAGTCAGAGCTGCTTCAAAAAGCGGAAATTCACATTTTGTACCATAGTTTGTAAACGCTATAACTTTTACCCAAACCATATTTTTTTTTGCCCAAACATTTTTTTTTATCAAAGACATGTAGAACAATAAATTTAGCGGAAAATTTATATATGGATGTCGTTTTTTTTGCTAAATTTTACAACTGAAAGTGAAAAATTTAATTTTTTTGCCAAAAAATCGTTAAATTTCGATTAATAGATGTCAGCAGCAATGAAATACCACCAAATGAAAGCTCTATTAGTGAGAAGAAAAGGAGGTAAAATTCATTTGGGTGGTAAGGGCTCTTTTACACTTGCGTTCTTGTCTTCCGGCATAGAGTTATCCTAATGCATTCTGAATGGAGTGAAATCCGTTCAGGATGCATCAGGATGTCTTCAGTTCCGGAACGGAACGTTTTTTGGCCGGAGAAAATACCGCAGCATGCTGCGCTTTTTGCTCTGGCCAAAAATCCTGAACACTTGCCGCAAGGCCGGATCCGGAATTAATGCCCATTTAAAGGCATTGATCCGGATCCGGCGTTAAGCTAAACGTTGTTTCGGCGCATTGCCGGATACGACGTTTAGCTTTTTCTCAATGATTACCATGGCTGCCGGGACGCTAAAGTCCTGGCAGCCATGGTAAAGTGTAGTGGGGAGCGGGGGAGCAGCATACATACCGTCTGTGCGGCTCCCGGGGCGCTCCAGAGTGACGTCAGGGCGCCCCAGGCGCATGGATGACGTGATCGCATGGCACGTCATCCATGCGCATGGGGCGCTCTGACGTCACTCTGGAGCGCCCCGGGAGCCGCGCGGACTGTAAGTATGCCGCTCCCCGCTCCTACTATGGCAACCAGGACTTTAATAGCGTCCTGGCTGCCATAGTAACACTGAACGCATTTTGAAGACGGATCCGTCTTCAAATGCTTTCAGTACACTTGCGTTTTTCCGGATCCGGCGTGTACCTCCGGCAAGTGGAGTATACGCCGGATCCGGACAACGCAATTGTGAAAGAGGCCTAAGTTGCATGACCGAGCAATAAACTGTGAAAGTAGTGTAGTGCAGAAGTGTAAAAAGTGGCCTGGTCATTAAGGGTGTTTCAGCTAGGGGGGTTGAAGTGGTTTAGTCAGTGTGCCAGCCACCCCAGCTAGGAGAAGGCTGTGCGTGTAGGAGCTCCCAGATATAGGGAATCAAGCCAGGATCCTGTCTCGGCTGAGACATTGATCATCATCCCCAGTCTGAGCCCTTCAGCCTCAGCTGGAAGAAGCAAGCAGACAACTCCAGTTCCAGGAAGAAGCATACCCTGTGAAGATAGCTGTAAGTACAGTCCAGAGACCCAGGAGAAGTCATATTCCTCCTCAGCTAGTCAGTCCCCAGACAGCAGAAGATAGAAAGTGCAGAAGCCAAATTCCTGCCACAGTATAGAGCTACAAAGCAGACATCCTTTCCTGCAAGCTCCAGGTACATGAGAGAGCAGAAGATAAATTCCTGCCAACCATTGCCAATACCTGCTGTGACCTAGGACTAAAGCTGTATCTTGCTTGGATGAAAGCTACCATCAGTAAATACAAGTTTGAACTTTACCCAAGGTCTAGATCTCAATTACTGCTGCAAATCCCAATATTACTCCTACTAGCACTACACTCAATTTATTGCAAGTGAGCGAGGATCCAGGAGTCCAGCCGTACTCAGGTAGGAGACACCGTTGACACCATTACTACTACCATACAGAGACATTTCACCACTCTGGCATTCCTAACCTGGTACGTGAGTTATAACACCCTTAAAGGGCCCTGTGACAGTACCCTGCGCACGCTGCAATTGGCGTCACAAACAAAACTATAGACTATTATACCTATATACTGACCCACTGCATAATTTGGCGTTCGTGTAACCGTACCACGGTCCTGCTCATTGCACAACAAAGACAAACAAACATAATATCAGAATTGTAAGTAAATGGGTCACAACAGGCTATGCATTACCAAACGAGAGACAGAGAGTGGTCAGAAAACACGCCAGGGTCAGAACCAGAAGGAAAATGTGGTACCAAACGAGAGACAGTAAGTGGTCAGAAGACTAGCTGGGGTCAGAGAAACAAGTAATCCTATAAGCACAGGAACAAGGGACCAGTAATGCAGCTAGTGAGCCAGAGACTATCACTGGCACTGGTGTATAGCTAGGAAGAGGTTTAAATAGAGAAGTGAGCCCCAGGATCAGAACCCAATAGGTCCATTATTTGGCACTCCATTAGGCCTCTTGCACACGGCCGTTGTGCTCTTGTGGTTGTATTGCGGGCCGCATACAGCGTTTCCCCAATACACGGGGTACCGGCCATGTGCATTCCGCATCACGGATGCAAACCCATTCACTTGAATGAGTCTGCAAATCCGGAGATGCGGTGCGGTGTGGAACGGAAGCACGGAACGGAACCCCATGGAAGCACTATGGAGTGCTTCCATGGGGTTACGATCCGTGCTTCCTTACCGCAAAAAAATAGAACTTATTCTATCTTTTTGCAGAACGGACTGATCACGGACCCAGTCAAGTTGAATGGGTCTGGATAAGTCCTGACCGCCGCACGGGCGTTGCCTGTGCATTGGGGAACATAAATTGTGTGCAAGAGGCCTTAGTCAGAAAGACTAGCACACAGGAATAGAGCAACTCAGCAATCAGCCCACTGCTAGCCTCTTCCAGCACACACCTTGGCTGTGCCAAGGCTGAGGATCGCGCCGCTGGAGCCCCGACAGGTAAGTATGTTACAAGCATATTTCCATATTGCTCTTGACCAATGAATCTGCAGATAACATACACTGATGCGGCCTTCATCTTCCAGTTATTCTACATTGCTTTATTTCACATGCATTTCTCAAAAAGACCACCAGATGGCAATAGCGTAACATTTTTCTCCACATAAGCAAATTTTTTTTTTTCCGAATTCTCTTTTTCCCCAGAATATTCTCTCCACAGACCAAGTCTGTAATATTATTTCATTATATTTTCGGCAGAGGCTTATTTTGCTCCCTTATTTAACAAACTGTCAAGTTTGTAAGAAATTAAATTCATCAATTACGTGAACTGAATTCCACTTGATGTTTAGGTGTAATGCATTCGTGTTTTCAGCAGACAAAATCGAAATGATGTGATGCCGATTCATGGAGACAGTGATGCAAGGCACAAAAGCATTTTGTCAGGCTTTTTGGCACTGATGAGCAGAAGGCGGCAATTTAATATCACCGCAATCATTACAGATATCAAAGACAAAATAATTCCCAGGGCAAACTAATTTAACCATTTCAAGTCAGCATTTAAAGGGGTTGCCTCATAGATTCAAGCTGTAACTGATTTTGCAGGGGTAAAATGCTGCCAGGCGATCATACAAATGAAGCAGCAGGTCAGGCATGCTCTCCCATCACATGGAAGATTGTAATTCCTTCAGACGTAAGGTTTTTTTCAGGATTGTACATTGGTGGTCCATTATAAGTCAAGGACTTGACACCCGAGGCCCCATCAATGCTGTACCTGGCATGGCAATGTCCAGTTGTCAGGACCTAGTGTAGTACCCCAGACCTGGTGGTACTACAATCCTGTAAATAGTTTGATATAATTTTATATTGTAATGTTATGTATTATTTTTTTAATGTATATGGCCATAAGTGACAGAAAGAATGAATGGGAAAATGGTTGGCAAGGAAAGGGCTAACCACCCTGTTGCTCCCCTCTTAGTAGGAGTTCCTATCCAGAGACAGAGGAGAGAGGAAGCACACTGCGGAGCTCCTACACTAAAATAGGATTCCCCAGAGAGATCTGCTTACTCCAAGCCTCAAGTGAAGTCTTGAGATGTTATAGACAGAAGAGTAAGGCCCCTTTCACACGAGCAAGTATTTTTTTTCACGCATCAGTTCTGCATTGTGTGAAAAACGCAGCATGTTCTATATTCTGCATTTTTCACGCAGCCCTGGCCCCATAGAAGTGAATAGGGCTTCACTGAAAAACATATCGCATCCACAAGCAAGTGCGGATGCAATGCATTTTTTACTGATGGTTGCTAAGAGATGTTGTTTGGAAACTTTCAGTTTTTGTTATCACGCACGTGAAAAACGCATCAAAATGCATTGCACCTGCACGGAAAAAACTGAACAACTCAACACAATCGCAGACAACACTGAACTTGCTTGCAAAACGGGTGCGAATTTCACTGAACGCACCCTGAAAGCATCCGGAGCCAATCCGTCATGCTCCTGTGGAAGAGGCCTAAACAGCTACAGCTAGCATTAAAGACACTGCTGAAAGGTGAGGACTACGGCTAAGACACCCATCACCCAGAACGTTACTAGGCCAGTACCACCTAAGTGCTAAATTGCCACCATCCAACCAGCCTCCATATTCCTTACTGGTGACAGAGAAGTTTTGCACTTGAAATCTGATGATTCTGAATGTATTTTAAGTTCTAAATTACGCTTATTAAAAAGACTTTTATACGTTTAATTCTGGCCTATCTTTCAAAACTACGATTCCTCTGCACCGATCCTTAGGGAGCAACGGCCTGATTGAGTACACTGTGACACAACACTTTATCCAAGCCACTACCACTCCCATCCTCTGCACTGGCTCCTCTGGGGTTCGCTGCACTAGCATGACATGAACCCAAGGAAAGTTTTCAGAGCAAAAGTATTTAAACCCTTGACACTACTAATATTTCCTTTGACATTGCTGTATGAAGGCTTGTTCTTTGCAGGATGAGTTGTAATTTTTCAATTGTGAATTAGTGTGCATATTTCCATCTGCAATATAGGTCCAGCTGGGTGTTACCAGTTGGGGTGTGCCCCTGTACAGTCTGTCACCAGCAGCACTGATTGGATAGTATCAGATTGTGCAGGGACACTCCACAACTGATAACACCCAGACAGACTTGCTGGCAAGTCATTCTTCTAAAGGGAATAATAGAGGAACACAGTATAGAGTTATATGGAAAGATTCTCCAAAATTGTCATTACATGGGGAATGCAAGTAGTTACTAAAACAGACAAGTCAGGAGAGGTTACAGGCCATCTTTAATTTCCTTAGTAATAGAAAAAACAAAACAAAAACATAAGTTCCCTGTTTTTTGGTTTTCTTTTTAAGATTTTGTTTTGTTTTTTTGTTATCTATCTATCTATTCTATGTTATTCTGCAGCCAGTATGATTACAATATCAAATTTATGTTTTTAATACTTTTGTACAATAAAAACACTTGTTTGCCATATTCTAAGAGCTGTAACCTGTTTAATCCCTTAATGTTTGCCGATATGAGTTTATACAGTGGTCATTAATGGGCTTTAGTATAGGCCACCGCTTTTTTATGGCTGCTTAAAATAAGCACTGTACGGTTCCCCCATGCAATGGAGAGCAGGAGTCTGGCTCTTATATAAAAGCTCCTGCTGTACTGGCCTAAGTTGACAGAGAGCTATTCTGGGCTGTTTAACCTATTAGATGCCACAAGCAATAGCGTCAGCGGCATCTAAGCAGTTTAGAGGGAGGGAGCTCCCTCCGTCCGACATCGGCACCCCCGCAAGTGAGATCATGGGATGCTGATGTCTTCGAATGGCAGCCAGGGGCTTAATAATGGCCCCAAAGTTTGCCTGCAGTGTATACCCTATCAGTCTGTGCTCTCTGGCACAGCCCAATAGTGCCTATCAGTATAATACTGACAGGATAATACACTGCACTGCATAAGCAGTACAGTGTATTATAGAAGCAATCAGACGATCGCCTGTTAAAGTCCCTTTGTAGGACTGGTAAATGTAAAAAAAGATTTAAAGAGTAATAAAAAAAATATTACAAATTAAAGAAAGAAAAAAATACATATTTTTCCATTGAAAAATAAAAGCTTTTCAATAGGACATATAGCAAAAATAAAATCCCCTCCACATATTTTGTATCGCTGGGTCTGTAACAACCCACACTATAGAATTATCAGTAATATATCCTGCACAGTGAAAAAAAAGGTAGAATTGCTGTGACAAAAAAACACAATAAAAAGTGTTATGTACCCCAAAATGGTATGAGATTTACAAGTCCCATGAAAACAAAGCCCTCAAACATGTCTGTAGAATGAAAAGTAAAAAAGTTATGGGTCTTGAGATGCAGCAATGCAAAAAGATTAGATTTTCCTTTTTTTTTTTTAAACGTTTTATCGTGCAATAGTAAAACTGAAAAAAAAAAATTATATGTGTTTGGTATCACTGTAATCTTCCCCAGAGTGTAAAAAGTGAATGTTGCAACATTTACAAATTAAAAAGTCAGTGGTGGTATTGCAGTTTTTTTTCCATCCTCTCATAAAGAGTTAATAAAAGTTAAAGTTAACCAATACGTTATGTGAACCCCAAAATGGTGCCATAAAAAAACTACAACTTATCCTGCAATAAAGCATACCTTCATACAGCTACATTGACAGAAAAATACTAAAGTTATAGCTTTTGGAATGCAATGATAAATACATTAAAAAAATTGCTAAGTCACTAAGGCCCCAAATGCACACAGGGGAAAGGGGTTTAAGTGGTTTTCTGGTGCTTAGATATCCTCAGGATAGGTCATTAATGTTAGATTGTGGAGGTTCAACACCCTGCAGCCCCACGATCAGCAGTCACCAGAAACTATACAGTGGACAGAAGGCTCTGTCCACTGAGTCATTTCTGCTCCATTGTACTAGAGCTCAGCTCCTATTCACTTGGACCCCCACCGATCTGATATTGATGGCCAACCCCGAGGATAGGCTATCAATATCTAAGTAACGGGAGACACCATTTTCCTTATGCACAGCTGTGTGAGGGCATGCTTTATTCAGGATAAATTTAAATTGGCATGTAAAACTTTTGGATTACCTTTTAGTCTGTGTTTTGGGAAGCATGATGAACAAACAAAAACGGCAGTTCTGGCATTTGTTATGGTGTTCACCATGCAGGTTAGGCCAAGTTCACATTTCAGTTATTTGATCAATTATTTCCATCAGTTATTGTGAGCCAAACTCAGAGATAAGGTATAATGCAAAGATCTGCACCTGTTCAGTGTTTTTGACCTGTACCTAGGACCTGTATTTGGCCTTAAGGGGGCTGTCCTATGAAAAATATTCTATATTTTTCGAACCAGTACCTAGACTTGTAAAATTATTAAATATTTTGTATAGCCACTGAGTTGTTCATTCATTATTCGTGGGATAACCCCTTTACCAGGGGTGTACATAGAAATCATTAGGCCCCATAGCAAGAATCTGAATTGGGCCCCCATGCCCATACCCATCTCTGGTACCTCCCACTACTTGTGCCCTGGCCCCTGCCCCACCTATGAACTGTGCGTTCTTCTGCTTATTATATAGTGTACCGTACCTCTCATGTACTGTCTGCTGCTGCGTACTATATAGTGTGCCATACCTGCCCAGAGACTATGCCTTCTGCTGTGTATTATACAGTGTGCTATTCCTGCCTAATGCTTGTTTAACATCTGTGTTAAAACAGATATGCCAAGGGGCGCCCAGACAAATAACACTGTGCAAAGCAGTTTTCGTCCAGCTGCGTCTTGGCATATTTGCCAGGTTGTGGCCAGATCTCCACTGGTCCCCATTATAATGAATGGGGCAGGACCGGACCTCGGCACCGCACAGTAGTGCCCAGTATTCACGGATCTAACAGGCTGTTCCTGGTCGTAACAGCCTGCCGGATCTGTATCAACCCAAATATGAAGCAGGCCTAAAGACTGTGCCTTCTGCTGCATATTATAAAGTGTGCCATACCTTTCCCTGCCCTATGAACTGTTACTTCTGTTGTTGCTGATTTTTATATAATGTGTCTGTGCCCACTTCCTCTCGTCAATAAAGTGTGCCCTGGTCTGGATTCTCCATCTTAGCACCACGACCCCCATGGCCATGGGCCAGCGCCACCCATAAGCATAGTAGGCCACCGCCTAGAGCGCCACTCTTGCTGGGGCGCCGCTCTGCCCGTGACGGAGTAGTTGCTGCAGCAACGCTCCGCCCCCAGCACGGTGCGGAGTAGGAAGTGGCCGGCAACCTTCACTCGGGGCCGGGATCAGCGGAGGAGAAGATCGGGAGGTGCAAGGAGCGGCCATAGTGCTGGTAAAAGAGTTGTAAGTTGCGGGGTGGGGGCTGTATGGGGACGTGCTGTCCTGGGGAGGGAGAGCAGGGAATGAATGAGGGGAGAGCCCGGAGGAGGCGATGATGGGATTAGTGCTAGCAGGATGTGTGAGAGGCTGGGAAGGAGCTGGGCTATGGAATGGAGAGGTGACAGATGTCTATACATAGCATAGGGGCCTATAGATCACAGCTGAGGATATATGTACATAGCATGGGAGCCTATGGATCACAGCTGAGGATGTATGTACATAGCATGGGAGCCTATAGATCAGACTGAGGATGTATGTACGTGGCATGGGAGCCTATAGATCACAGCTGAGGATGTATGTACATAGCATGGGAGCCTATAGATCACAGCTGAGGATGTATGTACATAGCATGGGAGCCTATAGATCACAGCCGAGGATGTATGTACGTAGCATGGGAGCTTATAGATCATAGCTGAGGATGTATGTACGTAGCATGGGAGCCTATAGATCACAGCTGAGGATGTATGTACATAGCATAGGGGCCTATAGATCACAGCTGAGGATGTATGTACGTAGCATGGGAGCCTATAGATCACAGCTGAGGATGTATGTACATAGCATGGGAGCCTATAGATCACAGCTGAGGATGTATGTACATAGCATAGGGGCCTATAGATCACAGCTGAGGATGTATGTACATAGCATAGGGGCCTATAGATCACAGCTGAGGATGTATGTACATAGCATAGAGGCCTATAGATCACAGCTGAGGATGTATGTACATAGCATAGGGGCTTATAGATCACAGCTGAGGATGTATGTACATAGCATGGGAGCCTATAGATCACAGCTGAGGATGTATGTACGTAGCATGGGAGCCTATAGATCACAGCTGAGGATGTATGTACATAGCATAGGGGCCTATAGATCAGACTGAGGATGTATGTACGTAGCATGGGAGCCTATAGATCACAGCTGAGGATGTATGTACGTAGCATGGGAGCCTATAGATCACAGCTGAGGATGTATGTACGTAGCATGGGAGCCTATAGATCACAGCTGAGGATGTATGTACGTAGCATGGGAGCCTATAGATCACAGCTGAGGATGTATGTACGTAGCATGGGAGCCTATAGATCACAGCTGAGGATGTATGTACATAGCATAGGGGCCTATAGATCACAGCTGAGGATGTATGTACATAGCATAGGGGCCTATAGATCACAGCTGAGGATGTATGTACATAGCATAGGGGCCTATAGATCACAGCTGAGGATGTATGTACATATCATAGGGGCCTATAGATCACAGCTGAGGATGTATGTACGTAGCATGGGAGCCTATAGATCACAGCTGAGGATGTATGTACGTAGCATGGGAGCCTATAGATCACAGCTGAGGATGTATGTACGTAGCATGGGAGCCTATAGATCAGACTGAGGATGTATGTACGTGGCATGGGAGCCTATAGATCACAGCTGAGGATGTATGTACATAGCATGGGAGCCTATAGATCACAGCTGAGGATGTATGTACATAGCATGGGAGCCTATAGATCACAGCCGAGGATGTATGTACGTAGCATGGGAGCCTATAGATCATAGCTGAGGATGTATGTACGTAGCATGGGAGCCTATAGATCACAGCTGAGGATGTATGTACATAGCATAGGGGCCTATAGATCACAGCTGAGGATGTATGTACGTAGCATGGGAGCCTATAGATCACAGCTGAGGATGTATGTACATAGCATAGGGGCCTATAGATCACAGCTGAGGATGTATGTACATAGCATAGGGGCCTATAGATCACAGCTGAGGATGTATGTACATAGCATAGAGGCCTATAGATCACAGCTGAGGATGTATGTACATAGCATAGGGGCCTATAGATCACAGCTGAGGATGTATGTACATAGCATGGGAGCCTATAGATCATAGCTGAGGATGTATGTACGTAGCATGGGAGCCTATAGATCACAGCTGAGGATGCATGTACATAGCATGGGAGCCTATAGATCAGAACTGAGGATGTATGTACATAGCATGGGAGCCTATAGATCACAGCTGAGGATGTATGTACGTAACATAGGGGCCTATAGATCAGACTGAGGATGTATGTACGTAGCATGGGAGCCTATAGATCACAGCTGAGGATGTATGTACGTAGCATGGGAGCCTATAGATCACAGCTGAGGATGTATGTACGTAGCATGGGAGCCTATAGATCACAGCTGAGGATGTATGTACATAGCATAGGGGCCTATAGATCACAGCTGAGGATGTATGTACATAGCATAGGGGTCTATAGATCACAGCTGAGGATGTATGTACATAGCATGGGAGCCTATAGATCACAGCTGAGGATGTATGCACATAGCATGGGAGCATATAGATCACAGCTGAGGATGTATGTACATAGCATGGGAGCCTATAGATCACAGCCGAGGATGTATGTACGTAGCATGGGAGCCTATAGATCATAGCTGAGGATGTATGTACATAGGATGGGAGCCTATAGATCACAGCTGAGGATGTATGTACATAGCATAGGGGCCTATAGATCACAGCTGAGGATGTATGTACGTAGCATGGGAGCCTATAGATCACAGCTGAGGATGTATGTACATAGCATAGGGGCCTATAGATCACAGCTGAGGATGTATGTACATAGCATAGGGGCCTATAGATCACAGCTGAGGATGTATGTACATAGCATAGAGGCCTATAGATCACAGCTGAGGATGTATGTACATAGCATAGGGGCCTATAGATCACAGCTGAGGATGTATGTACATAGCACGGGAGCCTATAGATCACAGCTGAGGATGTATTTACGTAGCATGGGAGCCTATAGATCACAGCTGAGGATGTATGTACATAGCATAGGGGCCTATAGATCAGACTGAGGATGTATGTACGTAGCATGGGAGCCTATAGATCACAGCTGAGGATGTATGTACGTAGCTTGGGAGCCTATAGATCACAGCTGAGGATGTATGTACGTAGCATGGGAGCCTATAGATCACAGCTGAGGATGTATGTACGTAGCATGGGAGCCTATAGATCACAGCTGAGGATGTATGTACATAGCATGGGAGCCTATAGATCACAGCTGAGGATGTATGTACATAGCATAGGGGCCTATAGATCACAGCTGAGGATGTATGTACGTAGCATGGGAGCCTATAGATCACAGCTGAGGATGTATGTACGTAGCATGGGAGCCTATAGATCACAGCTGAGGATGTATGTACATAGCATAGGGGCCTATAGATCACAGCTGAGGATGTATGTACGTAGCATGGGAGCCTATAGATCACAGCTGAGGATGTATGTACATAGCATAGGGGCCTATAGATCACAGCTGAGGATGTATGTACATTGCATAGGGGCCTATAGATCACAGCTGAGGATGTATGTACATAGCATAGAGGCCTATAGATCACAGCTGAGGATGTATGTACATAGCATAGGGGCCTATAGATCACAGCTGAGGATGTATGTACATAGCATGGGAGCCTATAGATCACAGCTGAGGATGTATGTACGTAGCATGGGAGCCTATAGATCACAGCTGAGGATGCATGTACATAGCATGGGAGCCTATAGATCAGAACTGAGGATGTATGTACATAGCATGGGAGCCTATAGATCACAGCTGAGGATGTATGTACGTAGCATAGGGGCCTATAGATCAGACTGAGGATGTATGTACGTAGCATGGGAGCCTATAGATCACAGCTGAGGATGTATGTACGTAGCATGGGAGCCTATAGATCACAGCTGAGGATGTATGTACGTAGCATGGGAGCCTATAGATCACAGCTGAGGATGTATGTACATAGCATAGGGGCCTATAGATCACAGCTGAGGATGTATGTACATAGCATAGGGGCCTATAGATCACAGCTGAGGATGTATGTACATAGCATGGGAGCCTATAGATCACAGCTGAGGATGTATGCACATAGCATGGGAGCCTATAGATCACAGCTGAGGATATGAGGACAAAAAAGGGGAGGTCAAAGGGCGTGGTCAATGGGCGGAGTCAAAGATCGCTCTCCCGTGCAGAGCGCAGAAGTCAGGGCCCTGACACAATTCAGATGACGGAGCTGGAGGTCACGCTAGGTCAGGACAGGTTACAGGTTGTGCGTGCAGGCAGACAAGTGACATGTCTGCACATCCTACTGCAGCTAAAGTTTCTCTACTGAGCAAAGGACAGAGCATTCATCAGTGGCCACTGATGGACTTGTTAATGAGGGGGGCCCGAGATCAGGGTGCAAGGAGCCAGAAAGGGGTGGGCCATTTATCCACAGCCAGGCCCCCTTCAACCACGGGCCCCATAGCAGCTGCGTGGTCTTCCTCTATTAGAGGTACACCACTGATTAGACAGCATGAATATTGCACAGGTGTGCCTTAGACTGCCCACAATGAAAGGCCACTCTGAAATGTGCAGTTTGATCACACAGCACCATGCCACAGATGTCGCAACGTTTGAGGGAGCCTGCAAATGGCATGCTGACTGCAGGAATGTCTACCAAAGTTGTTGCCCGTGCAATGAATGTTCATTTCTCTACCATAAGCCGTTTCCAGAAGCGTTTCAGATAATTTGGCAGTACATCCAACCAGCCTCACAACCGCAGACCACGTGTAACCACACCAGCCCAGGACCTCCACATCCAGCATGTTCACCTCCATGATCGTCTGAGACCAGCCACCCGGACAGCTGCAGCAACAATCGGTTTGCATAACCAAAGAATTTCTGCACAAACGGTCAGAAACCGTCTCAGGGAAGCTCATCTGCAAGCTCGTCGTCCTCATTGGGGTCTGGACCTGACTGCAGTTCGTCATCGTAACCGACTTGAGTGGGCAAATGCTCACATTCGTGAGGCACGTTGTAGAGGCGCTGTGTCTACTGAGTTTTTCACTGTTCAGGGCAGATGGCAGACAGCGTGTGTGGCATCGTGTGTGTGAGCGGTTTGCTGACGTCAACGTTGTGGTTCGAGTGGCCCATGGTGGCGGTGGGGTTATGGTATAGGCAGGCGTATGTTATGGACAACGAACACAGGTGCATTTTATTGATGGCATTTTGAATGCACAGAGATACCGTGACGAGATCCCGAGGCCCATTGTTGTGCCATTCAGCCACGACCATCACCTCATGTTGCAGCATGATAATGCACAGCCCCATATTGCAAGGATCGGTACACAATTCCTGGAAGCTGAAAACATCCCAGTTCTTGCATGACCAGCATACTCACCGGACATGTCACCCATTGAGCATGTTTGGGATGCTCTGGATCGGCGTATACGACAGCGTGTTCCAGTTCCTGCCAATATTCTGCAACTTCGCACAGCTATTGAAGAGGAGTGGACCAACATTCCACAGGCCACAATCAACAACTTGATCTACTCTATGCGACGGAGATGTGTTGCACTGCGTGAGGCAAATGGTGCCACACCAGATACTGACTGGTTTCCTGCCACCCCCCCGGTAGGGCAAAACTGTGCTCATTTTAGAGTGGTCTTTTATTGCGGGCAGTCTAAGGCACACCTGTGCAATATTCATGCTGTCTAATCAGGACCTTGATATGCCACACCTGTGAGGTGGGATGGATTATCTCAGCAAAGGAGAAGTTCTCACTAACACAGATTTAGACAGATTTGTGAACAATATTTAAGAGTAATGGGTCTTTTGTGTATGTAGGAAATGTTTCAGATCTTTGAGTTCAGCTCATGCAAAATGGGAGCAAAACCGAAAGTGTTGTGTTTATATTTTTGCTCAGTGTATATACAGACGTGGACAAAATTGTTGGTACCCTTTGGTCAATGAAAGAAAAAGTCACAATGGTCACAGAAATAACTTTAATCTGACAAAAGTAATAATAAATTAAAATTCTATAAATGTTAACCAATGAAAGTCAGACATTGTTTTTCAACCATGCTTCAACAGAATTATGTAAAAAAATAAACTCATGAAACAGGCATGGACAAAAATGATGGTACCCCTAGAAAACACAGAACATAATGTGACCAAAGGGACATGTTAATTCAAGGTGTGTCCACTAATTAGCATCACAGGTGTCTACAACCTTGTAATCAGCCATTGGGCCTATATATATGGCTCCAGGTAATCACTGTGTTGTTTGGTGATATGGTGTGTACCACACTCGACATGGACCAGAGGAAGCAAAGGAAAGAGCTGTCTCAAGAGATCAGAAAGAAAATTATAGACAAGCATGTTAAAGGTAAAGGCTATAAGACCATCTCCAAGCAACTAGATGTTCCTGTGAGTACAGTTGCACATATTATTCATAAGTTTAAGATCCATGGGACTGTAGCCAACCTCCCTGGACGTGGCCGCAGGAGGAAAATTGATGACAAATCTAAGAGACGGATAATCCGAATGGTAACAAAAGAGCCTAGAAAGACTTCTAAAGAGATTCAAGGTGAACTTCATGCTCAAGGAACATCAGTGTCAGATCGCACCATCCGTCGTTGTTTGAGCCAAAGTGGACTACATGGGAGACGACCAAGGAGGACACCATTGTTGAAAACGAATCATAAAAAAGCAAGACTGGAATATGCCAAACTACATGTTGACAAGCCACAAAGCTTCTGGGAGAATGTCCTGTGGACAGATGAGACAAAAATCGAAGTTTTTGCCAAGGCACATCAGCTGTATGTTCACAGACGAAAAAATGAAGCATATCAAGAAAAGAACACTGTCCCTACTGTGAAACATGGAGGAGGCTCTGTTATGTTCTGGGGCTGCTTTGCTGCGTCTGGCACAGGGTGTCTTGAATCTGTGCAGGGTACAATGAAATCTCAAGACTATCAAGGAATTCTAGAGAGAAATGTACTAGCCAGTGTCAGAAAGCTTGGTCTCAGTCGCAGGTCATGGGTCTTGCAACAGGACAATGACCCAAAACACACCGCTAAAAACACCCAAGAATGGCTAAGAGGAAAAAATTGGACTATTCTAAAGTGGCCTTCTATGAGCCCTGACCTCAATCCTATTGAGCATCTTTGGAAGGAGCTGAAACATGCAGTCTGGAAAAGGCACCCTTCAAACCGGACACAACTGGAGCAGTTTGCTCATGAGGAGTGGGCCAAAATACCTGCTGAGAGGTGCAGATGTCTCATTGACAGTTACAGGAAGCGTTTGATTGCAGTGATTGCCTCAAAAGGTTGCGCAACAAAATATTAAGTTAGGGGTACCATCATTTTTGTCCATGCCTGTTTCATGAGTTTATTTTTTTACATAATTCTGTTGAAGCATGGTTGAAAAACAATGTCTGACTTTCATTGGTTAACATTTATAGAATTTTTATTTATTATTACTTTTGTCAGATTAAAGTTATTTCTGTGACCATTGTGACTTTTTCTTTCATTGACCAAAGGGTACCAACAATTTTGTCCACGTCTGTATATATATACAATTTTAGTAGGTAAATGGGGTGCAGTTTTTGATTTTTGCAAATATTTTTAATCCTATTTTTTTCTTTTAGTCCAAAATATATTAGCTTGATCTCTCATCTAATACACTGCAATACTTCCGCAGCCTGCACTGTGAATTTTTTGAAGGTAAAATATTACCGTTCTTTTAAAACCAAATGCTCCAGTTTTTCTTACCTGATGTGCGATCGCCTTAGAAATCCTCTTGATGGACTGCTACATCCATTAAACATGAACGCTTGTTACAGCTGGAGATCCTATTTATATACAGTATCTGAATCATGTGGCCAGCAAAGCTCCTGCTACAACTAGCATACATAAAAATCAATACACTAATCCCAAAATATGTTGTATGGATTGATTTTGATGAGAAGGACACTTGGTCAGCTCAGACGTGGAAAAAATACAAGAAGCACTTGCAGATATTGTCAATCTCCTAGCAGGGAAGGAAACATATCTGGGCCCCCAGTGGTTTCTGGTGCAGTGTCTCTGTGGGAGATATTATTAAACACTGCTAGAAAATTTCCTCCAATTTCAGATATGTAAGCAAGATCAGGTAAATCTACCGTGCTCTGCGCAGGTCCTGGGCCCCAGGAATACAATGCTTTTACTATTTAAAGACCCCGTTGTCTTAAAGTTAACATCCTATAAAATGGTAAAGTACATGGTAATATAAGTTTAATATTTTAAATATTTCTAACACATCATTTAGAAATCCACAGAAAATAACATTTCTGGGGTCCAGGAACTGTCTGGAATATGGTATACAAATCCATGGTTATGATAAAATCAATAGGTTTTTGAAATTCCTAATGGAGACACAACTGAATGATCTCTTCTCTCTGCCACCTTAGCTAGTGGGGGGCAGCTGCCCCGAGCCCACAGAGGAGGTGAGGCCCACCAAGGGAGGACAACAACAATTAACAAATGAACGCTTCTATGCTGGGAGTGCTCGTTACAGACTTAGGCCTGTTTCACACTTGCGGTAAAGAGATTCGGCAGGCTGCTCCAGCAAGGAATACCCTGCTGGATCTCTCTGCATTCTGGCATTGCCGAAAGCAACCGCATCACTGTCCGGTATAGCAGACCAGTGTATAATGCTGCCCTAGGTTGTATTAAATGAATGTTTTTGAATAATGTTTTTGAATAAAAGTATTTTCATACCGTCAATAAAGTGAGTGCTGGTCCTTCTTCGCTATATACTAGGCTGTTTTAAAGGTGGGTACTAGGGGTATTTCTAAAACAGTCTAGGGCAGTGCTATACACCGCCCATCTGTGCCGGTGACATTACCGGGCTCACTGCTAGGCAGAAGTCTCCACCTAGCATAGTCAGGAGAAGCCTGGCATGTCACCGGCAGTAAACAAATACACCTTGCCCTGCGCAATGCAGTGCAAAGCAAGGGGGAGTATCGGAGCAGGGAAATGCTCCAATGCTCCGCTCATATAGAGTAAATGAGTAAAGAAGAGATTATATCCAGGTTCAGCTCTGAACCTAGACAACATACCCCACAACCAAGTAGTATTATTTGGTGTTCGGGGCTCATTGATGTTTGCCCTGTAGGGCCAAATTCTCTACAAACTTCCCTGGTACAGAAGGTAGGGGGATCGAGAAAATGCAGCCTTAGGATGCACCTCTGCAGTTATAAACGCTCATTGGTGGGCCCACTATGTTGGGGGCCCACACCAGTTGTGTTTTTCCCCCTTCCTATGCTGAACCTGTGGTGTCCCGGAGCAAGGGTACTTTAAAGTCTGGACATTTGTGGACAATAATCCCTATTTCCCTCACGCAAAGTCATCAACTCCTTAATTTATTTTATTTTAAAGGGTTAATTTGCACTGACGTATAGTGAGCTAATAATTTTCCACAGAGACCATAAGGGATAAAGAAGAGTATGTTTTGGAGGGGGAAAAGCCAGACTCGTTTACCACCAAAACCAGACAGATTGGCTTTATATTATTATGTCTGAAGACTTGTTTTTGTCTGGAAAAACTGCTTCGTCATTCCTATGAAGTATTATTAAAGTTTTAATGCAAGTCTATGAAACACGATAATTGTAACATTGTATTTGTTTGGGTTGTGTTTCCCCAATCCACCCCTCACTAGAAGGTTCTAGTTCAGCTAGAAACTGTATAAAAAAATGAGCCGTCAGAGTCCATAGAGTTCTGCAGTTAGGGATCAGTGCTTAGAAGAAGAGACTCTGCCAGACTGCATCAGTGAGCAGAAGAAGGTGCTGAGATAGGGATGCTGAACCACAGACCCTGGTTTACCAAACCCTGTGATTAAGGAGCCATCTGGACTATTGGCCAACAGACCCTGCGCCACTGGCCTTTGGCCAGGGTACCATCCTACTCAGAGAGTGGGAGGGACAGCTAGCTCAGGCCTTTCCTCAGCATCAAGCCCTTCTACTGCTTGGGAGGAGGCTGGAGAATCCATCCCAGTAGAAATCTCAGCATTGTCACAGTAATTAAAATCCTTTACTCAATTGAATATTCTTGCATAAAAACAAGGTCAAATCAGTATAATCCACATATCGGTATTTTAACAGATTTGCATGATAGTCTGGTTGACGCATTTTGGAACGCAACTTTTTCCTTACTCATAACCTGACTGTGTGAACACGAGGGGAGGTAAAGGTATCCACCCCACTTCCTCAATCTCCTCCCCTCCACAACTGTTATTAATTAATAAAATAACAATAAATGCACTTTAGCATGATAGCAAAAACTGAATAATATAACATTATTTTATTTTTGTGGTATTTAAACCATTGGGATATGTACTGTTTAACATTAAAATCCCCCAAAATCTCTCTATTTAGTAGGAGTCTTCTCCAATCGCCCCTCTCACACTAAATCTGAACTAATTCAAATATCCCAAATGTGCTTGGCAAAAATGTTTAGATACATTTGAGGGATTAGAGACTTGGGTATTATTGGAGTCACAAATGTGCTCCCGGTGATGCAGTTGATGAATTGTTTTATTTCATGTTGTTTACCCATTATTTTATTGATAAAATGTGATGGTTTTTTATGCAAAAGCAGAACATGTACATTGTCTACTGCCGCATTTAAAAAAGCCTTTAGAACTTAACCATGTTTTACGTAGCTAACATGCTAGGAGAAAGCATATTATCTAAGGAAGCAGATCTTCTAGTTGAAAAGTTATAGCCCTCTCTCAAGATGTCGCTAAAACAATCTTCCTGATATCAAATGAGCAAATATTTGAGAATAATATTCTTAATCTTATAATATTCCCTGACTAAAGGTTTTTACAAAAGTGACTTTTTTGTTTCTTTTTTATATTCCTAATTATTTTCTTGACACAGTTTTATGAGGTTTTTCTCTCTTTATGTTTTACCACATTTTTTGCTCTATTTAATAAACTATGGGAATAACCTCATAATAACAAACAATCTGTCATCTCCTTTTCTTGTTCAAAATATTGCTCTTGTAAAGAGCAAATGCGTCTTAAACGCGTAAACTCCCCTATAAGGATACTATGAATCATGTGTTTAGGATGACAGGATTGGGCTTTTAAAATGGTACCATACCAGAAAACACCAGAAAGAAATGGATTATCTGCAAAAAAAAACTATTTCTCCTCCCACATGGAAACATAAATTAGCCAAGGATGGGGAAAATTTTGCCCCCATAGAATAACCTGTAGTTTGTGAATAAAACTGTGAATCAAATAAAAAAATTATTGTGTTTCAATAAGTATTCCAATACCAGCAACATAAATACCTGCAATTCTGGACTATAGTTGGAATATTTAGAAAGAAACCTGGCTACCATGATGACCCTCCAAATCATGAATACTAGTGTATAAAGCCTCTGTATCACATGTTAACCAGGTATAATCAGGTCTCCACATGAGGCTGTCGACAATACTGAGCACATTCTTTGTGTCTCTCAAATGTCCTGGACAAGAACCAACCAATGACTGCAGTAATGAATCCAGCCAAAGTGGCGGATTCTCATTTAAAGAACCGATTCCCATCACTATAGGTCTAACAGGAGGCGGGAACTGGTCCTTATACAATTTAGGAAGTGAATGGAAAATTGGGATAATGAGATTTTGAACACATAAATATTCATATTCTCTATTATTTAATATGTTCATTTTTAAGCCCCTATCTAGAACCTGACACAAGTGTTCTTGAAAGATAAAAGTGGGGTCAGAAGAAAGTTTCCGGTAAACATTTTCATCATTAAGATGACTAGTATTCAATTACTTGTACAGACTAGTGGCAAAAAGTACCTCCGAGCCCCCCCTTGTCAGCCATCCCAATGGTTAAATTGTGATTCTCTTTCAACTCCGAGATAGCTGCTAAATCCCCGGAGTTAAATTAGAATTATGAGATTTTCTAGATGTTATATAGCTTAACCAAATCGCGATGTACCAAATCCTGAAATGTATCCAGGTCTGGGCGTCGCGATTGTATGGGATAGAAAAATGGATTTGAAGTTTGAAAATGATCTGCTCTCACGATAAAACCATTATGGGGCTGGCACTCTTCTTCCAATACACAAGCATCCCGAAACAAAAGCTGATCTTAAAACAATACAAAACTAGAATCAGTAGACAAAACATTAGGCTTGATCCTCATAGATGGTGAAAGTTGCGGGTCCGGACCCCAGAACGTAGTTACGGGGTCAGAATACGCACACTCTCCCTGAAAATATATATTTTTTAAATATAAGTGAGTGAACAAACTTGTTCACATGAAACATGTGGAAAACAAATCAAAATGATATGTGGGGGCATAATTCAAACCATGTGATAATAAAGAAAACTGATTCATTGAGACAATGTAGGAAGATAAATGAATCACGTTTAAGTCCATTACGTGTTGTTGCTTTTCCTTTGTGGATATCTTTGTTCTAAGCTTTCTCCCCGCATGTCTCCTTCATTTCTTTCTTGAAGCTTTTTTTAGTTTTTTTTTGTATGATTGTTTTGCTGACATATTGTTTCCATTTTCTGATTCATCTGAACAAACATCAGAGGTTTCAGCGTCAGCAGAGATAATGTCAAACCTCACAGTTGAATTCCTTGATTTACAAGAGTTTTTTTGTTTCAATATGGATTCTGGAATGCGAGCCCATCTCCCCTATTCATATACTGCATTCATCTGATAGTCCATGAGGTCTTTTAGGATTCGGGGTGTTGGTAATTGCTTCCCCTAGTTTTGAGGTGTTTTGCTTAAGGCTTTTTATCCAATTGTGCAAACTCCGGTGACTGTGCATACCTTTTGAATATCTGATTGTAAAGCCTTTATTTTGTGGACGATAATTCTACTTGTTTGCCTTCCACAATAAATTGCATCAATTGTAGTGAACATCTATTTAGAATGTCATTCCGCTGTGTGACAAAGGCTTCTGAAAATACAGTAATTGTTTTTTTTTTCACTCTTAATCCTCAAGGCACCATTTGTTTATCTATATAGGTTCTCTGTGTTGTTAAAGCCCACCACGTTTTTGTTTCATGCACTGGTAATTTCTCTAATTCATGCATTCATGTCAAATTACCACTGTGGTTACCGAATACCTGCGGATACATACTGAAAGTAATATCCAGTTTGTTAAGTCTGGAACTATAATCTTTAACGTTCCATAATGAATGTATCCATATGACAGGTAGCATTCGGATTAGCTGTGTTCATACTGGTATAGTCCAGGGGGCATTTATACCCTGAGACGGGGGCCGCAATTCAGAGAAACAAAGTAATTCCGCTCACCTGCCTGGTGCACCAATGATCTGTCTCCCTTGGTAAGCAACAAGTAGAAATCTCAGCACCGTCCCAATAATTAAAAACCTTCACTTAATTGAATATTCTTCCATAAAAACAAGGTTAAAGCAGTATAATCCACATATCAGTATTTTAGCAGATTAGCATAGAAACATAGAATGTGTTGGCAGATAAGAACCATTTGGCCCATCTAGTCTGCCCAATATACTGAATACTATTGATAGCCCCTGGCCCTATCTTATATGAAGGATGGCCTTATGCCTATCCCATGCATGCTTAAAGTCCTCCACTGTATCTGCAGCTACCACTTCTGCAGGAAGGCTATTCCATGCATCCACTACTCTCTCAGTAAAGTAATACTTCCTGATATTACTTTTAAACCTTTGCCCCTCTAATTTAAAACTATGTCCTCTTGTAGCAGTTTTTCTTCTTTTAAATATTCTTTCCTCTTTTACCTTGTTGATTCCCGTTATGTATTTAAAAGTTTCTATCATATCCCCTCTGTCTCGTCTTTCTTCCAAGCTATACATGTTAAGGTCCTTTAATCTTTCCTGGTAAGTTTTATCCTGCAATCCATGTACCAGTTTAGTAGCTCTTCTCTGAACTCTCTCCAAAGTATCAATATCCTTCTGGAGATATGGTCTCCAGTACTGAGCACAATACTCCAAATGAGGTCTCACTAGTGCTCGGTAGAGCGGCATGAGCACCTCCCTCTTTCTACTGGTAATGCCTCTCCCTATACACCCAAGCATTCTGCTAGCATTTCCTGCAGCTCTATGACATTGTCTGCCTACCTTTAAGTCTTCTGAAATAATGACCCCTAAATCCCTTTCCTCAGATACTGAGGTTAGGACTGTATCACAGATTTTATATTCTGCTCTTGGGTTTTTACGCCCCAGGTGCATTATCTTGCACTTATCAACATTAAATTTTAGTTGCCAGATTTTTGACCATTCCTCTATTTTTCATAAATCCTTTTCCATTTGGTGTATCCCTCCAGGAACATCAACCCTGTTACAAATCTTTGTGGTTGACGCGTTTCAGAACGCAACTTATTCCATACTCATATCCTGACTGTGTGAACACGAGGGAGGGTGTAAGTATCCACCCCCCTTCTTCAATCTCCTCCCCTCCACAAGTCTTATTAATTAATAAAATAATAATAAATGCACTTTAGCACGATAACAAAAACTCAATAATATAACATAAGATCAGGTTTTTTTACTTAAACCACTGGGTTTTCAACCTGTCAACTGTTCAACATGAAAACCCAAAAAATCTTTCTATTTAGTACGAGTCTTCTCCAATCGCCCCCTCTCACAGGGCGATTAACTCTTTCAATACCATTAAATCTGAACTAATTCAAATCCCCCAAATGTGCCTGGCAAAAATGTTCAGATACACTTTAGGGACTACAGGATTGGGTATTATTGGAGTCACGAATGTGTTCCCGTATCCTTTCTTTCAATTTACGTGTAGTGCATATGACATATGTCAGATCGCACAATGCGCACTGAATCTTATACACGGCATGTGTGGTACTGCACTTGATGAATTTTTTTATTTCATGTTGTTTACCCGTTATTTTTATTAATAAAATTTGATGTTTTATATGCAAAAGCAGAACATATACATGGTCTAATGCCGCATTTAAAAGAGCCTTTAGAATTCAACCATGTTTTATGTAGCTTTCCTGTATCACTTGCTAACATGCTAGGAGAAGGCATATTACCTAAGGTAGGGGATCTTCTAGTTGAAAAGTTACAGCCCTCTCTCAAGATGTCACTAAGGCCTCATGCACACAAATGTATTTTCTTTCCGTGTCCGTTCAGGTTTTTTTGCCGATCATATACAAAACCATTCATTTCAATGGGTCCGCAAAAAAACGGAAGTTACTCCGTGTGCATTCTGTTTCCGTATGTCCGTATTTCCGTTCTGCAAAAAAATAGAACATGTCCTATTATTGTCCGCATTACGGACAAGGGTAGTACTGTTATATTAGGGGCCAGCTGTTCCGTTACGCAAAATACAGAATGCACACGGACATCATCTGTATTTTTTGCAGATCCATACGGTCGTGTGCAGGAGGCCTAAAACTATCTTCCTGATTTTAAATGGGCAAATATTTGAGAATAATATTCTTAAAGGGACACTGACAGGCCCAATTAGCATATTGAGTTATATATATCACAGTACAGGTCATATAAAGTGTATTAGAATCATGTAAGTATCCCCCCTGCCCACCTTATAAATACGGAAATATAAAGTTTTATAACCTGCTGGTCCGGTCTCCAATCTGCCCAAGGGGCGGCGTTTCATCTGAAAATGCGCCCAGCCAGCCGCTCCCAACTGCCGTTCTGAAGCCCCGCCCAGCTCATCAATATTCACGTGGCTGGGCGGCGGCTACAGCTCTCCAGGTCTCGATCCTGCGCATGGGCAATCGAATCCTCCTGGCATCGTTCGTGTGTAATCTTCTGCGCCTGCGCCCCGCCGTGGTTAGATCGCGCTTGCGTACACACCCTGCCTGCGTCCCCGAGCCTCTGCCTCATGCGCATGCGCCAGACACTGTTCATAGCAGCAGCACTTCAGGCGCATGAGGCAGAGGCTCGGGGACGCAGGCAGGGTGTGTACGCAGGCGCGATCTAACCACGGCGGGGCGCAGGCGCAGAAGATTACACACGAACGATGCCAGGAGGATTCGATTGCCCATGCGCAGGATCGTGACCTGGAGAGTTGTAGCCGCCGCCCAGCGAAGTGAATATTGATGAGCTGGGTGGGGCTTCAGAACGGCAGTTGGGAGCGGCTGGCTGGGCGCATTTTCAGATGAAACGCCGCCCCTTGGGCAGATTGGAGACCGGGCAAGCAGGTTATAAAACTTTATATTTCCGTATTTATAAGGTGGGCAGGGGGGATACTTACATGATTCTAATACACTTTATATGACCTGTACTGTGATATATATAACTCAATATGCTAATTGGGCCTGTCAGTGTCCCTTTAATCTTATAATATTATTGACTAAAGGTTGTTACAAAAGTGACTTTTTTGTTTATCTCAGATTTTTTTTATTATTATTTTCTTGACTCAGTGTTATGAGGTTTTTTTCTCTCCTTACGTTTACCACATTTTTGGGTTTATTTAATAAATTATGGGAATAATCTCGTATTAACAAACGATCTGTCATCTCCTTTTCTTGTTCAAAATATTGCTCTTGTATAGAGCAATTGTGTTTTAAACGTGTAAAATCCCCTATTGGGATACTATAATTGGTGTTTTTAGGGTGGCATGATTGAGCTTTGAAAATGGTGTTGCCAGATATTATTTTGTGTAAATTAGTGGTAAATTTTTTTCCTGTATTATTATCCCCTGTTAGTAACTGATCTAGGAAGGGAATGCTGCATTTATCAAAATGGGAAGTGAATTGAATATTAAATTCATTTGTATTAATATAAGATATGAATTCTGGTATGGTCGCCACATCAGAGGACCAAATTATGACAATATAATTGATGTAGCGACCATACCAGAAAACATCAGAAAGAAATGGATTACCTGCAGAAAAAATGTATTTCTTCCACATGGAAACAGGATGCAATGCTTTGTTTCTCCCTCCAGCTGGTGTGTGCTGGAGGAGATTAGCAGTGGGCTGATTGCTCAGCTGCTCTATTCCTGTGTGCTAGTGTTTCTGACTAATGGAGCGCATATTGGGTGCTGATCCAGAGACTCAGTGCTCTATTTAAACCCATACACCAGTGCCAGTGATAGTCTTGTTTGGGCTCACTAGCTAGGTTCCTGGTTCTTCTTCCTGTGCTTATTTTGATTGCTTGTGTTTCTGACCTCGGCTCGTCCATTAACCACTCTTTGCCTCTCGTGATTTCTACTGCGCATCCCGTCTGGTTCTGACCTCCGCTCGTCTTTTTTCTTTTTTACGTAAATTCATCTAGACATACTGACAAAATATATAACTGGCGAAAGTGACATGAAAAGTGGGTTTGGAGTCGTCTGGGTTGACACTCAATGGTTGTATTTAAAAAGCCAAATTACGCTGATGAACCCGTCACAACTGCCACAGCTTGGCAAAGATCTGTGACTTGCCCCTCTGGTAAGCCAGGACACGTTCAAAAATATAGTCTTGCGCAGGGGCGTCGTTAGGTCAAAACATTCGGGGCTTGAGCCCCGGATGTTTTGACCAGTGCCCCGAATGTTATGCTGGCAGTCATTTCCACACAATCTCCTGCACAGCCCGGAGCCCGACTCCGCCCACTCATGTGACTGATCACATGCTCCTGACATCATGAAAGGTCCTTCTGCCCACTAGTAACTATCAACTCCTGCCTGAGGTAGGACATGTGAATGGAGCATTTCTAGGTGCATGTTTTGCACTGTGTGTGCCTCCTGCCCTGTACTGTACCCCCCCCATGCTGTACTGTGTATACCCCCTGCCCTGTACCACATATGCTGTATTTTGCCTCCTGCCCTGTACTGTACCCCCCCCATGCTGTACTGTGTATACCCCCTGCCCTGTACTGTACCACATATGCTGTATTTTGCCTCCTGCCCTGTACTGTACCCCCCCCATGCTGTACTGTGTATACCCCCTGCCCTGTACTGTACCACATATGCTGTATTTTGCCCCCTGCCCTGTACTGTGCACCCCATGCTGTATTCTGACCCCCTGCCCTATGCTGCACTGTGTGTGCCTCCTGTACTGTACTTATACTGTACCTCCTATAATGCACTGTGCCCCCTATGCTGCACTGTGTGTGCCCCCTGCCCTTTAGTGTGCCACCTATGCTGCACTGTGTGCCCCCTGCCTTATACTGTACCCCCTATAATGCACTGTGCCCCCTATGCTGCACTGTGTGTGCCCCCTGCCCTGTATTGCGCCTGCTATGCTGTACTGTACCCCCTGCCCTTTAGTGTGCCCCCTATGTGCATTGTACCCCTATGCTGCACTGTGCGTCCCCCCCCTTGCCCTGTACTGTACCCCCTATACTATACTGTGCCCTGTACATTGCAACCTCCCTTCTCTGTCTCTAGTGCTTGCCACTTGGCACTATCATGGCACACTAAGGACGGTTTTACATCACGTTTTGCCATTCGTCTAATGCAGGAGTAGGCAACCTACGGCACTCCAGCTGTTGTGAAACTACAACTCCCAGCAGGCATTATTGCTCTGCTCTTCTCATAACTCCCATAGAAATTAATGGAAATGCTGGGAATTGTGGTTTCGCAAAAGCTGGAGTGCCGAAGGTTGCTGACCCCTGGTAATGTATACATGTATACATAAAATGTATGTTAACAGGTGACTCAGACTGACACCATCAAAAAAAATGATACGTTAATGTATAATTTTTTTTTTTTTTTAACAGACTTTGCAGGATACAAAGCTATGTGTGCTGCGCTTTTGTATCCCATTTTCCAACGTAAACATTAAACGGATGGCAAAAATGTGATGTGAACATTTGCACATATAGGATGCCAGGATAGTCATGGAGGGGGGGGGGGCCCATACAAAATTTTGCTGTGGGGCCCAGTCAGTTCTAGCTACGCCCCTGGCTGGCAGGGTCGGCCGCTCTGACTCTCCTGCGCTGCACAACCCCGCCATCCTAATCCATATCCTGCAGTAACTGAACTTAGCGCTTATGATCTCATTACTATCTTACAAACTCAGCTCCGGAAACATGCAGTGCTGGTGGCGCTCGCTTACTGACGTCACGCGTCTGCTCCTCCCACTAGGCGGTGCAGGCCGTGACGTCAGTGAGTGAGCGCCGCCCGCACTGCCTGTTACTGGAGCTGAGTGTCTAAGTCAAGATAGTAATGAGATGTGCGCTGATTTAAAGTTAAGTTACTGCAGGATACGGATTACTGAGGGGATGATCTGTTGGGTTGCCCAGACGGCTAGGCCCTTCACAGTAGTTATTAACCCGTTTCAGCAGTCCTCCATTCACTGAAGGGGGGACTGCTGAAAGGGCTTAATAACTACTGTGAAGGAAGGACTGCTGAAAGAGGTTAATAACTACTGTGAAGGTGCATGGGGGCGTGGCTTCGTGGGGTGGGGGCGTGGCTTCCCAGGGGCGTGATACAATGGGCTTGTGCCCCGGATGTTTTCAGACCCTAGCAACGCCCCTGGTCTTGCGACACCATGGACCACAGTTCTCCTGCCGTAGGGCTATCTGGTAATTTCCATCTCCTGGCTAAGGTTTGATGGATATTTATCAATTCCCACTAGTAGACGGGCTAATGCAGGGGTCAGGATATATTGACTTGACTAATACCGACACCTCATCCCAAAATTGACCAATTTTCAGACATTTCCAAAAACTATGAAATAGGGACCACATTTGACCACAATTTCTCCAACAAGAGCCTTAGAGGGGTGTAATACCATCTCATGAGTAATTTGTGGTATTGTTCATAACGGGAGGTGCAGGAAGTAGCCCTGTTGGCCCAGGATAATGCTGTGGTCCACTCCTTGTCCCAATAAGTGCAAGAGAAGTCTATTTCCCACTGGATAATATATGAGGATTTGGTAAAGAAAATGTCTTGAGCCATCAGAGAATAGATGGTCCTCACTTTGGCTGGATGCTGGCCAGATAATGGACTGACTAACTCAGATATAATAGTGGGTATGGATGTTCCCATAGGTTGGTGTGAACTAAGTAAAGAGGAAGTCATTTGTGAATAGGTTTATTTTATGAGATTGGGACTGAACTGTAAGACCTGTAATCTCAGGGTCTGACCTATTCTTTTCTGCTAGTGTTTCAATAACTATAGAAAATATCAAGGGGGATACAGGGCACCCTTTACAGATACCATTGGTGATTTTAAATGGTGTAGATAGGATGAGTTAGCTAAAACTGATGAAGAGAGACAAGTATATAGTGCCTCGATTTCTAATACTATGGGGCCCGTAAAGCCAAAACAACAGAGTGACTCAAAGTTATATGTCCAGTTAACCCTATCAAATGCCTTCTCTGCATCCAGAGACAGGAGCAGAGAAGGCGTTCTTGAGGGTTAGGCCAGGTGAATCAGGTTAATAAGGTGACGGGTACCATTCAAAGCTTGTTGGCCCTTTGTGAATCCTACTTGATCTGACTTGATAATAGGGAGAATTAGTAGTAATCTATTAGCTAAAATTCGAATAAAGCTTTACATCCTCATTGAGACGGGAAATGGGACGAAAGTTAGCCGGAGTATCCAGAGTCTTTCCCGGTTTTGGAAGAGTGATTTTGGTTGCTTTAAGCATTTCCTCAGGGCAGCGACCTCTTTAAATAATTGAATACCCTACACAAGTGAGGGGCTAAAATATCTGCGAATTGTTTAGAAAATTCACATGTGAAACCATCAGGTCCTGACGCCTTGCCTGACTTTAAAGATCATATAGTTTGGATGATTTCCGACTTAGGGTATTTAATGAAGTAATATAGTCCGGATGCACCTGTGACAGGTCCACTGACTGTAGAAAATCTTTATTACTAGAAAGAATGAGTTAGGCAGTATGAGAATCTTCTTTTAGGTTATACAGAATGTGGTAATAAGCACTGAATTTATCCGTAATCTCATGGGGAGAGATAATTTTTATTGCCTAGTACGTGCGGCTGCAGATAAAGTATTCTGGTCTTGGAACAAGCGCCCTTAATTCTACCAGGCATTCGTTTTGCTCGCTTTGTTAAAGCAACTGTAATAAGACAACTTAAGCCGCCGTTTGTCAAATGTATATGCCAGCTGCTTTTTAAGCGCGACTCTAGCTTCCTGTAGCTCGGTGAGGGCTTGAGGATTGGAGTGGAGCTTGTGCTGGGCCTCAAGAATGGTAATCTTTTCAAGAAGGCCTCTTAATCCAACAAATATCGCACTACAAGAAAAAAAGACGTGAGGAAGTACAAACTTCCTCACGTCTTTTTTTCTTGTAGTGCGATATTTGTTGGATTAAGAGGCCTCTCATGTACGCCTTATGTGTATTCCATAAAGGGAAATGGTCTGCTGCTGTTGGTGCGTTTAGCAAGAAGAACTCTGACAGATCTGCAGAGAGCTTGTCACTAACCACCCCACAGTGAGTATTTAAGTGCCAAAGATAAGTGTTTACAGGATGTTTGGGAGTGTTGATTTTTAACATGGGCGTGTGGTCTGACCACGTTATATTGCCTATATCACAGGAAAGCACATCTGTTAGAAGCCATTTTGTTGTGATAAACATTTCAATTCTGGTGTATGTACTATGACGGTGGGAGAAGAAAGAGTAGTCCTTTTGTTTGCATGTAAGCATCTCCAAACGTCACAGCACTCTTCATTTTGTAGCCAAGAACTCAGGTTAGGGGGTAGGTTCTTACCGCTTGAAGTGGTATCCAACATTTGATCGTGGACAGTGTAGAAGGCTCCACAAATTATAAGTTGGCCTTGTAGTTTTGGCGCTGTGCTCTTACTCATCTATCTCAAAAAGGAGATCTGCGAAGAATTAGGGTGCACAATATTGGGTATTCATAATAGTTAGAATTATATTGTTAAAAGACCCTACAAGTGCTACAAACCTACCCCTGTATCTCTTATCACTTCTATCCTCTGGAAAGTGACCTTATCCCAGACCGCAATACACACCCCTGCTTTCTTATGCTCTGCATTAGAGCAATATAGGGAAGGGTAGTTCTTATGGCAAAATTTAGAAGGGTTGACTTTTGAAAATAAGTCTCCTGAAGGCATAGAATGTCAGCTCCAAGAGATTTCCCATCTTTTCACACCAGTGACCTCTTAAAAGGGCTGTTGAGGTTCTTCACATGGGATAAGGGATACAATTGTGGTGGCCATGGTGGTTATATAAGAAACAGCTTGTCCTAGTCCAAAAGCCCGGGACTTCCCTTACTGTCCGTTTGGAATGATACAAGTCAATTTCCTTAGGAATACAGAATAATCAATAGCACTAAGTGACTGACACATGAAGTACAGAACAGTATGTAGAGAAAAAAAATAGATCAAGTAGAAAAAAAACATAGAAACAGAGCAGTGAGTAAGACTGTGCACACCATGGGGAGGGTTTATTGGGAGACCTTAAAGTAACTATGGTAGCAGGCTCCATTCCCCATTGACGAAAGAGAGCTACTCTGGAATCCAGCCTGGTGATGGTATGTGAAGTTTCATTCTTGAAGATGATCATCTTCATCAGGAAGCCCCAGGACACCGTGATGGCGCAAAGCCTGTGATACTGGCATAATCTTGCATCTTGCTGACAAGGTTGCTTGGGATAGATCCGCAAATACAGAAACCACTTGGAAAGGCTCTGGCAATATTTGGGCTTTTCTAGACCCCCAAGACATTAAAACACACCCTCATAGCAGGATATCACATTAGACCCCCATATCAGGACATTACATGAGACCGTCATATCAGACCCTCATCAGACCTTCTTCAGACCTCATATCAGCCCTTCACTTCAAACCCCCATATTAGACCCCCATCAGACCTTAAAATAAAAAAAACTTCTCTTACCTCTCCTGAGCTGCGGCTCTGCTCCAGTTCCTGCTGTCTCTTTAGAAGTCGCGCTCCTCTGTCTTGTCTTCTCTGGCCGGTGCTGCACAGTCATCTGATTGTGTGCAGCGGTGGGTCATAGTGCGCGCACTACGTCCTGACACTGTACGTGGTCAGGACAGTGCACCCGCGGCCCCAGGAAGGAAGACCAGAAAGTACAGGAAACGCTTGCAGCGCTTTACTCCCCTCTCCCGGCACCTAATTCATACTAGTGAGTGCTTTTATAATTGAAGCACGCACTAGCATGCGCTATATAAGATGCACGGCCATTTTGGGGGGAAAAAGTGTGATTTATACAGCGAAAAATACGGTATGTAATTTTCTGGATACATTATATAGCGTGAGTTCCTCCAGTAAAGACGCACACTGGTGCAGACCTTGATTTTCTGGACTTATTTCACATTGGGGCACACCATGCCTTACCATCCCAACCTCGATGATGTCCAGAGGACCCAGCATAGTGTTACAGCCACTCCTAACCCGGCCCCTGCAAACCCCTAGTAATACGCCCTTTTACTGACGTAAACATAGGCGGTTTCAGCTAAACAGCTAGCTTTATTAATCATTACATGTACCCAAAATGGTGCATTAAAAACTAGAACTTGCCCTGCAAAAAATAAGACCTCATACAAGTACATTGATGAAAAAATAAAAAAGTTATAGCTCTTGGAATGCGATTTAAAAAAAAATTGCGTGGTCACTACGGGGTTAAGGGAAGAAACCTTACATTGTTGACAAGTATTAGAGAAGGGCATTTTCGATTCACATATGTTAGAACCACCAGTGGATGGACTACCTCTGACAACTTTGGTGCTCCTTTGGGCCCCCACTTTCTCTAGATGGCAACAAATCCAACTAAGATCTTTTGTGTCCCACCTATGCTAAGATCATGGGTTTAGGTCTTAAAACTTTTTGAAAAGCTGTTCGAGGAAAAAGCCCCAGAAGACACTGCCCATCAGAAAGATATCTAGCATCAAATACATCCACTCGACCATCCTGCATTTTTGTCGAAATTTTTAAAGGACCTAGAATTTAAACTGCCCCAGTTGTAGAAACAATCCAAGGCCCCCACGATGGGTATGTTGTTCTCAACAGTAAATGATATAATTATGTTGGAGGAGCTAATGGCTTTAAAGGACACTGGCATATTTAAAAAAATCTTTAGCACATGTTAACTGCATTTCTACATATTATGTAAGTTTTTGTTTTATGAAAAATAGTGGACGGTTTTCTGGATATTTTTTGCCACTGTATGGATACAGCTTCCTGTTCTGTCTTTTTTATTTATTTCTTCCTTTGTTTGGAATTTTAGAACGGCAAAAAACCTCACTTAACCTTCTCAGTCAGACCAGTTACTCTGACCAGAGTGCAAAGGAGGTGAATGACTCAATTAAACTTAGGGCATATGCGCATGCTTCCTCTGGCTTGGCTTCATAGGTATTTAAAGGGAACCTGTCACCCAAAAAACGGATACTAAACTGTTAATAGTACCTTATAGTGCTGCAGAGTAGTTTCCTAATGCACTCTTTGATTGTTTAGCCGCATCTAGCCTCCTGGATAAATCAATGTTTCATTCAGCCGCTGCCCCCTGCTTCAAGTCAGGTTTGAAGTCAAGGGGGCAGCGGCCTAGGCATCTCGAATGCTGCTCTCCCCGCCTCCCGCCGCCTTTATTGACAGGCCAGATCTCAGTGCCGGGACCGCGCTTCCAGCCCACATGCGCAGTAAAGGGCTGCTGCAGCGCGATCCCGGCTCCGGCTCGTACACTCAGCCGGCTTCAGTTTCGCTACTGCGCATGCGCCCGGCATCTTCTGTAACTGCGCTAGTATGTAAGGCTGGCGGGCGCATGCGCAGTAGAAACTGATGCCGGCTGAGTGTACGAGCCGGAGCCGGGATCGCGCTACGGCAGCCCTTTACTGCGCATGCGGGCTGGGAGCGCGGTCCCGGCACTGAGATCCGGCCTGTCAATAAAGACGACGGGAGGCGGGGAGAGCAGCTTTCGAGACGCCTAGGCCGCTGCCCCCTTGACTTCAAACCTGACTTGAAGCAGGGGGCAGCGGCTGAATAAAACATTGATTTCTCCAGGAGGCTAGATGCGGCTAAACAATCAAAGAGTGCATTAGGAAACTACTCTGCAGCACTATAAGGTACTATTAACAGTTTAGTATCGTTTTTTTTGGTGACAGGTTCCCTTTAAGGAACCTTACCCTGTAAAGGTGCCTGAGCAATAGGTTCTAGTTTGCTAGTTTCTTGCTTGGTGTGCCATGTGTTTGTTTGCCTGTTCCATATACTGACTTATATCTGACTTCTGGATTCCACCCTTCTCTGCCTGACCTGTCCTCTACTTAATCTCTGTACTGACATTGAGCTGGCCACCCCGACCTTGGACTTTTTATTGGACTGCTTGTTCTCTGCCTGCTGTAACCACAGCCTGTCCCTTACTACAGTTTTGCCTGATCTTGGTGTTCCGTACTGGTGTCCTTTGACCTCCATGTATCAGCAGTCAGAGTCACTTGAACAGAGACTATTCTAAGAGGTAGTAGAGCAGAGTTCAGACCTGGGGAGCCACTCAGGCAATGCCCTTAGGAGTAGCCCCAAGCCAAATCTTTTACACCCAATAAATATAACAGAGTGCAAGCCACGGTATTAATAAAAAAAACATGAAAACCAAAGAAAAGAACTACCGCAAACAAGGCTGCACCTCTTATATAAAAATTCTAATTTATTTAAAAAAAACACAAAGTACCAAGACATTAAAATCATTGTATACAATTTACATCATTGTGTGTCGACTACAAATATGTCCAACACACATACCCGCAACAACCAGGTTCCAAGTGGGAACAAACATATGCCGCCAAAGATAATGCACAATTAGTTAATAAAACATCAGATAGTACACAATACTTATCAATTGCACAAAACGGCAGACATAGGATGCAGGTAAGAACGCCCAGGCAATGCTGGCTTCCTCAGGGGACCAGGGACCACAATACATCACTTTAGCTCACTTTATATTAAACACTGTGCATGTATCAGTATTTGTAACATTTTCTAATCATATGATAATCATCTTGCTTTTATTTATTAGAAAACATTAATAAACTGTTAAAACCACTGCAAGAAATTTCATTAATTCCGATAACAGAAGAAGATCCGCCATGATTCTAAAGGATATTATGGCAAAAATGTGGTGCACATGACACTTTTTGCATCTTTCTTGACAGTTTTAAGATTTGTAAAACAAGCAAATTGATTAACTATGTTAAAGGTAAGCTACTCTGCTGTAGCAGGTTGCACAAAATGTACCATCCTTCATGGGCCATCTTAATAATTTGGGGCAGTTTGTTAAACCTTCACATTATGCACTATTACAACTGCCAAACCTGGGCCCACAATATTCAACTGACCAGAATTTAGATGGCTGTAGGCTTTGTTAGTGATCTAGGCCCATGTCTTCAAGCCATAGTATAAGAAAATAGTGGCCCTCTGAAAGCAGTCTTAGCTTTTCTGGAGGCTGTTGATTTTTCGGGCATCCGATAAAAAACACAAATTTGTAAGGATGCATCTCAATGTTTTCCATTTGCTTGCTACAATATGGTGTTTGCTACACATGGCCAAAGATTCAGCCCTAGCCTTATATCTTGTCCCTAGCCAAGGCAGAGTGGCTTGTTGGTATTTCCCTTCATGGGCAAACTTCTAAGTTTCTAAGCACCTGGATACACAGGCACTGAGCAGGAGAAACGTTGGACTTAAATGAATAAATTATTTCCAATACCACTAGTGGAAGCTCAATGATGTATCAATGCACTGAGTAGCCACTGTATAAATCTCTATGTTGTGAGCTCCCTCTAGTGGCAGAAGTAGGCATAAAGAATTTAAGGGTGTGAAGGGAAATTCAGAAGCTATGTAGAATAAATAAAATTACACTAGAGTGCCCGCCCTGCATTGACCTCCAGCCCCATCCCCTTCCCCCTTGAGAATCTCAGATATTTTTGTTACTTTCTAAATTCTGGCTGGACAGTTTTTTTAGATCCCAGAAAGAGGACATACCGTATCAGCAAAAAAGAGGACAAATAGTCACCCAAAGGTTAAAGACTGTTCGGGAGGAGGCTATGGCAAGCAGTTATGGAGGCAGTGGATGAAATTTTTTAGGGCAGTAATGGCAAACCTTTTAGAGACTGAGTGCCCAAACTGCAACCCAAAACCCACTTATTTATCGCAAAGTGCCAACATACTACAGTCCAATATAGTATTTTTTCAATGTACTGCATTCAGTGTGCTGCCTGTGCTGTTTATAGTGCGTCCTTCACTGATGAATGGCAGGAAAAGTCTAAGGCGTACCAATAATACCAATATAATTTTTCCAGGGTGTGGGTGCCCACAGAGTGCCATAGGTTTGCCACCACTGTTTTAGGGCATTGATTGGCACTAATATGGCACTGTTAATGGCTGTCTCTTGTTGTAGCACTGTGGTTGCTCCGTTAGACGGGTATAGTGGCCAGCACTTGTGGGGCACTGTGGATGGCATTTCTAGGGGCACCATGATTGTCACTATTGGCATCAGTGTAGATAACTCTTATGTTACCAAAATTGCTAGGAAGCTAGGAATTGTAAGTGCAGCGTGTATTTCACTTATGGAGCGGGTCCCCCACTCATAGGACATTTATGGCACATCCTATCAATATATACCATATATGTCCCAGATGGGAATATCCCTTTAACTTCCTCCCTGAGAAAATCATGCATACATCCTTGAAACAAAAGAACGCAAATTAAAGACACAGAACACGTTAATTGGGGAATAAATGGCCAAATTGTTTATTTAAAATATAAAAAATGGCAAACCCCCGACTCACGGAGAGTCACCCTCCAGCACTCAGGAGAGGAAAACCCCCTGTGGAGGAAACCTCTAGGGAACCATGGCTGGAAGGCTGCCATTCCCTTGGGCTTAGAGGGTAATGCCACTATGTGGCTGCCACATAAATAGTAGGGGAGGGGGTGCAGCAGCCGGGCTAATCTGGTTGTCTAGACGGATGTCCCTTTCTGTCCATTGGCGATGGGCTTCCTGCTAGAACCTCCAAATTTCGTCAAGGTGCGGTGGGCAGGGGTAGTCAAGCTCAAGGTCCTCAGGCCATCAAGTACGGCACCAAATATGGCCGCTCGCCCGCTTTTTACAAGGGTTCTTCCCTTATGACACACATACTTGTGATGTCACAGGTGTCTATGAATAATCATGGAGGCAGTGTTCTGAAGGGTTAACCCTTTAGTGACTGTCAATGTGCCTTACAACAGAGGGACATTAACCCCTTCCTGACCGCACTTTGTCAATATACCCCAGTTTGGCTAACCGCCATATATTTATGGTTCCCCCTGATGATCGCAGGGTTTTCTGCTTCAACCTATTCTGTTACTGAGGGTCACTGATCCAGGTACCGACACCAAGTACCAGGACCAGTGGCTTTTATTTAACCCCTTCCAGACCTCACCATGTAAATGAACAGACTAACAGCATAATACGGTCAGTTTTATACCCCTCCCTTACTCTGATATCCCATAATAACAGGGGCATGCTGGGAGTTGTAGTCCTTTCCTCTTGTACCCCCTCCCTGTAATGTCCTATGATATCGCATTATATCCGCCTCGACATGCTGGGAGCTGTAGTTCTCTCCTTTTATATCCCCTCACTTCCTCTGATATCCCATAATTTCAGCCTGGACATGCTGGGAGTAGTAGTCCTCTCCTCTTATACCTTCCTGTAATGTCTGCTGAGGCAGGTATATAGATTATGCTTTCCATTCTGTGTGTTATATTGTCACCCTCTGTCCTGGGTATTGTGTCCTCCTTTTGGGGGTTATGAAAGTGGTCACCCTAACCTATTATATAATGCAGGCATCCTCAAACTGCGGCCCTCCAGCTGTTGCAAAACTATAACTCCCAGCATTCCCGAACAGCCTATAGGTATCAGCCTACAGCAGGGCATTGTGAGAGTTGTAGTTTTACAACAGCTGGAGGGCTGCAGTTTGAGGATGCCTGATATAATGGATGAACTACATGTAGGGTTGCCACTTTTTCCAGCAGATTACCGGTAATACCAGCTAAGCCAATGGTTTACCAGGAAGGAGCCAATACAGGTCCTTCTAAAAAAAATTGCATATTGTGATAAAGTTCATTATTTTCTGTACTGTACTGATAAACATTAGACTTTCATATATTTTAGATTCATTACACACAACTGAAGTAGTTCAAGCCTTTTATTGTTTTAATATTGATGATTTTGGCATACAGCTCATAAAAACCCAAATTTCCTATCTCAAAAAATTAGCATATTTCATCCGACCAATAAAAGAAAAGTGTTTTTAATACAAAAAAAGTCAACCTTCAAATAATTATGTTCAGTTATGCACTCAATACTTGGTCGGGAATCCTTTTGCAGAAATGACTGCTTCAATGCGGCGTGGCATGGAGGCAATCAGCCTGTGGCACTGCTGAGGTGTTATGGAGGCCCAGGATGCTTTCGATAGCGGCCTTAAGCTCATCCAGAGTGTTGGGTCTTGCGTCTCTCAACTTTCTCTTCCCAATATCCCACAGATTCTCTATGGGGTTCAGGTCAGGAGAGTTGGCAGGCCAATTGAGCACAGTAATACCATGGTCAAGAAACCATTTACCAGTGGTTGATACAGCACTCTGGGAACAACCTATTCGTTCAGAAATTTCTTTCTGTGTCTTACCCTCTTGCTTGAGGGTGTCAATGATGGCCTTCTGGACAGCAGTCAGGTCGGCAGTCTTACCCATGATTGCGGTTTTGAGTAATGAACCAGGCTGGGAGTTTTTAAAAGCCTCAGGAATCTTTTGCAGGTGTTTAGAGTTAATTAGTTGATTCAGATGATTAGGTTAATAGCTCGTTTAGAGAACCTTTTCATGATATGCTAATTTTTTTAGATAGGAATTTTGGGTTTTCATGAGCTGTATGCCCAAATCATCAATATTAAAACAATAAAAGGCTTGAACTACTTCAGTTGGTGTGTAATGAATCTAAAATATATGAAAGTCTAATGTTTATCAGTACATTACAGAAAATAATGAACTTTATCACAATATGCTAATTTTTTGAGAAGGACCTGTATAACAAAATAATAGGAAAGACAGGTGCACTCTGCGGTCTTACTAAACCATCAAACTGATTTTAAAATTGAGAGATTAGCCAACATGTCCTACGGTGTAGGACATGTCTGAGCCCGGGCACCACGCCAAGATTTCTCAAGTAGCCCGGGACCTAACACTCTCCTATCTGAGCCATATGGGCAATACCAGGAGCCAGTGGGCAAATTACAGGAGCATGAGGCCGACTCACAAACAACTCACCAGTTACCTCCAGCATGTAACCATGCTTGCAATTGGAGGAGGGAGTACTACACCGTAGGACATGTTGGCTAATCTCTCAATTTTAAAATCAGTTTGAGGGTTTAGTAAGACCGCAGACTGCACCTGTCTTTGCTATTATTTTGTTATATTGTTATATTAATTATCACATCCACATAATTGCTACCTTGTGTGGGATGTCTATTGTGGTACTTGTGGTTCGCTGCAGGCATCCTCCACCATATGCATTTTTGCTGGGGATCGTCATTAGCAACGGGCCACAAGTGCAGGATTTGCTCCCCTGTATATATGCACGACTGCATGTGGGTTTGAGCACCTCCTGCTAATACCACGCCATTCTTTTCAGTTTGTATATACAGGAAGGAGCCAACCCTAGTGGGAACCCGTCACCTCATCGATTAGCTGTTTTTGGCAGCCTGGAATCAAAACAGTGCATGGAGCCGGAAGCAAAAGGCTTCATGCACTGTGCAGTGGCCTTGAAGTTGCCATCATACTGCAGCTTGTAACAGGTTGGTGATGCCCCTTTAAATTATTTCATCCATGCTTTCAGTGTCAGAGCCGGTGTCTCTGAGCATGCAGAGGAAGCCCAGCAGTCAAGTATGATGTCTGTCCTCTTTACCTGTCTTCTTGTGTGCGATGTGTAAAGGGGTCCAGCACCAATCAAGGATCTTGCTGATGACCAGTCAGATGTCTAGGCTCAGTCAAGGAGAGAGGACAGCAAGAGGCAGTTGAGGGGAAGATGACAGTTTGGAGGAGGGAAGAGAGTGTCTAATGGTCTCTATAGAGTGGCCCTGACAAGAGAGCCCTGATCCACGTGCTCCGCCAGATCTTGTTAGCAGGAGTTGTCAGAAACTGCAACCGGGTGCCCTCAGGGCGAGATCTGTAACTATCAGGTAAACAGCTTGATGGTGTCAGTCTTTAACTGAGACACACCACCTCAGTAAAAGACTAACACCATCAAGCTGTTTACCCTTTTGACTGTTCGTTACCCATAGTAACTACCAAGTTTATAATAACAATGTAACCATCAGGCTTTGTACCCAATGGTGACTGTACCTGCTAAGCACTGGGCCTCCTGCTGGAATAAAGTCAAGATGCAAGTGTCCGTCTCATGACTGCGCCATCCTCAAGTAGGTCCCAGGATAGGGTCGAGGGTCACATATAAAACGGACCAGACCATGCTGTTAGTCTGTTCATTTACATGCTGAGATCTGGAAGGGGGTTCAATAAGAGCCACTGGTCCGGGGGCTCGTTGTTGTCAGTAATAGAACAAACCTGCTTCCCCAAAGCAGAAAACCCTTTGGCGGTTATCCAAACCGGAGTATATTAACACAGTGCAGTCAGGAAGGGGTTAATGCCCTCTGTTGTAAGGCACATTGACAGTCACTAAAGGGTTAACCCTTCAGAACAGTGCCTCCATCATTAGTCATAGACACCTGTGACATCACAAGCATGTGTGTCATAAGGGAAGAACCCTTGTAAAAAGTGGGCGAGCGGCCATATTTGGTGCCGTACTTGATGGCCTGAGGACCTTGAGCTTGACTACCCCCACCCACCGCACCTTGACGAAATTTGGAGGTTCTAGCAGGAAGCCCATCGCCAATGGACAGAAAGGGACATCCGCTTAGACAACCAGATTAGCCCGGCTGCTGCACCCCCCCCTACAATTTATGTGGCAGCCACATAGTGGCATTACCCTCTAAGCCCAAGGGAAGGGCAGCCTTCCAGCCATGGTTCCCTAGAGGTTTCCTCCACAGGGGGTTTTCCTCTCCTGAGTGCTGGAGGGTGACTCTCCGTGAGTCGGGGGTTTGCCATTTTTAATATTTTAAATAAACAATTTGGCCATTTATTCCCCAATTAACATGTTCTGTATCTTTATTTTGTGTCTTTAATTTGCGTTCTTTGGTGTTTCAAGGGTGTATGGATGATTTTCTCAGGAAAGAGGTTAAAGAGTATTCCCATATGGGATATATATGGCATACATCGATAGGATGTACCATAAATGTCCTACAGGTGAGGGTCCCACCTCTGGGACCTGCTCATATCCAGGGCCGGCGCTACCATAAGGCAGACCAAGCGGTCGCCTTAGGGCGCGCCCTGCGCAGGGCGGAAGAGTGGATGAATTTTTTTTTTTTTAATGACTTGACTGACTTGTTACTTGAACCTGCCGCGTCCACCCTGCGGGTGCCGGCCGGCGGCCGCGGCGCTCGTTTAGTCTAGAGACAGTAGTCAGGGACAGGGACTCACTCAGGGCAACAGATATCACTTGCCCCGCCCCCCTCCCCCTGTGTGGACAGTGTGCGAGTGCGGCTGTGTGCTGGCTGGGCCGCCCGGCCGGACTCGTAGTGCTAGTCAGGGCAACATAGCATTAGCTAGGCACTGGCAGGCAGAGATAGATGAGCACAGATGAATGATAGATATTCATTCATTGGCTCAGCAGCGCGCCGCTCTGGCTGCCACTACTAGTGACTGACAACTCAAGTCACCTGACCTGCAGTGCACAGGGGGGCGTGAGTAGACACAGGCAGCTGCGACCCGCGCCCGCCAAGAAATTGAAAGATGTTACAGGCTTAGAGATGAACAGTGAGTACAGCATTAGCCAAGCCAAGTGAAAGGAACTATGTATGTGCTGTTAATACACAAGGCGCATAGATATGTACTGTATTATACTGAAAGGCTGCTCTGTACCATACAGTATATTGAAATGAGCAAAATTCTTCTAGGTCAGATAATAGTAGCTACAATGAAAGTGTTGTATTTCATAATCTGATTAGATCATCTAATCAGATTAATCTGATAATTCTGATTCAATTTCTTGGCGGGCGCGGGCCGCGGCTGCCGTCTGAGGTCTGACTCTGCTGAATATATTATGTCTGAGTGACCGAATTCTGATCTAATTCAGTCACTCAGACATAATATATTCAGCAGAGTCAGACGGCAGCCGTGGCCTGCGCCCGCCAAGAAATTGAATCAGAATCAGAATTATCATCAGATTAGGGTACTTTCACACTTGCGTTTTTCTTTTCCGGCATAGAGTTCCGTCACAGGGGCTCTATACCGGAAAATAACTGATCAGGCATATCCCCATGCATTCTGAATGGAGAGTAATCCGTTCAGTTTGCATCAGGATGTCTTCAGTTCAGTCGTTTTGACTAATCGGGCAAAAGAGAAAAACGTAGCATGCTACGGTTTTATCTCCGGCGAAAAAAACTGAAGACTTGCCTGAATGCATTTTTTTCCATAGGAATGTATTAGTGCCGGATCCGTCCTTCCGATCTGCGCATGCGCAGACCTTTAAAAATGAAAAAAAAAAAACGGATCCGTTTTGCCTGATGACACCGGAAAAACGGATCCGGTATTGCAATGCATTTTTCTGACTGATCAGGCATTTTTCTGACTGATCAGGATCCTGATCAGTCTGAAAAATGCCTGATCAGTCAGAAAAAAATTACATCTGTTTGCATACAGTTTGCCTGATCAGGCAGGCAGTTCAGGCAACGGAACTGCCTGCCGGAATCAAACAACGCAAGTGTGAAAGTACCCTTAGATCAGATCATGATTCTTCAGTCAGTCATATATATTCAGGCTTCAGCAGAGTCAGTCAGACCTTCAGACAGAAGACGCACACTGGCACTCGGCAGCCTTTCAGGACTAAACAGGGGTCAGGACTTGTTAGGGTAGGTCCCAATTGAATTTTGAATGTTATTTTATAATAATTAATATGATCATTTGATTTAAAATTAATTCAAAATGATGAGATGAGCGCAAAGCGCTAGGCTATCTAGCGCACACACAAACTAGCGCCAGAGCAGAGGCGCTCAGGCTTAGCACGACATCAATGACGTGTTTAAAAAAATTAATAACAAAACAACAATCATTAATATTGGGGGGGAAGGGGGGTGTCACACACCCCAACCGCCCCCCCCTCCCCCAATATTAATTGTTGTTTTGTAATAAAAAAAATTTAAACACAGCATGCCCTGCTAAGCCTGAGCGCCTCTGCTCTGGCGCTAGTTTGTGTGACGGTGACATGATGGAGCCTGGAGGGAGGGCCGGGGGGACAATGTAAATGTCTGTACTCTGAGTATGTCACTGTATGTGACATGGGAATGGGGCCAGGCCGCCAGGAAGGGTCGGCCGGGGGCCGTGGGGGAATGATGTGCCATGGGGGGGGTAAAATGTGACACATTAGGGGGTAATGATGTGATCATGGATGGGTCCAGGGCCGTCCGGGCGGGGGGGGGGTAATGATGTGATCATGGATGGGTCCAGGGCCGTCCGGGCGGGGGGGTAATGATGTGATCATGGATGGGGGGGGGGGGGGGCGCCAAAATGTAGCTTCGCTTGTGTTGGCAAAAATCCTTGCACCGGCCCTGCTCATATCTCCAGAACAGGAGTCTGAAGTAAACGGAGAGCACATTCCGCATGTGCGGTGTCCTCTCCATTCATTGCTATGGGAGTTCCAAAAATATCGGGCACACTTGGCTGTTTTCAGAGGTCTCATAACAGCTAATGGAGAACAAGCAGCACAAGCATTGCTACCTCTCTATTCACCACTATGGGACTCCTGAAAATAGCCAAACAAGCGCTCAGCTATTTTCTAGCGCTAGACTAAGGCCCCGCGGTCCCGCAAATAGGACCAGCTCTATCTTTTTGCGGGACCGCGGTACAGAACTGGTGTGCCCCTTGAATGAATGGGTCTGCATCCGTTCTGCAAAATTGTGGAACGGATGCGGACACAAATATAAGGTCATGTGAAAGGACCCTTAGGCCCCATGCACACGGCCGTGTTTCACGGCCGTGTGCGGGCCGTGGAACCGCGGCCTGGATCCCTCCTGAGAGCAGGAGCGCACGGCGTCACTGGTTGCTATGACGCCGTGCGCTCCCTGCTGCCGCCGCAATACAGTAATACACTGGTATGATCTATACCAGTGTATTACTGTACTGTGCCGGCAGCAGGGAGCGCACGGCGTCATAGCAACCAGTGACGCCGTGCGCTCCTGCTCTCAGGAGGGATCCAGGCCGCGGTTCCACGGCCCGCACACGGCCGTGAAACACGGCCGTGTGCATGGGGCCTTAGTCGCATATCTCATTTTGTGCCTAAATTGGAACACAGCCTGGCCTAAATATAAATGCGTATCATATATAATATTAGGGGATTACATACAGGCGCACTTAAACCTTGAGGAATGGGTTCTTATTCATCAATGCTATCTACTGTCTTCATTGCCCATAGCAACCAATCATACAGTAGCTTTCATTTTTCCAGAAAAGTTAAAGAAATAAAAGCTGAGCTCTGATTGGTTGCTAGGGGCAACAAGGACAGTCCTTGGTACATGAGGCCTAAGATGTACGTTGGAACAGATTTTCCACTTGTCTTTATCATCACAGTACAGTAGTACTCACAGTACAACAATACTGCCACAAGTGGCAGTCCCAGTGCCCTCATTGTGCCACTTTACCATAAGTGCCAGACTGAGCCCTCATACATTTACTGAAGAGTCTGGGATTGCCCTCATAACTGCCAGCCATAGTTAGTGCCAGCCACACTGCCCCTACAGATCCTAGAATTCTGGACCCCTTGTGCTACCCACAGTGTCCCCAACAGAAATAGTGAGCAACAACACCATATTAGTTCCAACCAACGCCCCCATAAATTTCATCTGCTGTCTCCGTAACTGATAGCCATAGTGTCTCAAGAAATCCCAGCAATATTGATCTCTTAGGTGTTATCCACAGCGGTGACAGCCCCAGTGCCTCCACAACGGGCAGCCACTGTACCACCGTAATTGAAGGCCATTGTGTCCCCAAACTGCCAGCCACTGAGTCTCCATAAGTCAATCCCACACTGCCACTAACAGCAATATTGTTAAAGGGGTTATTATCATTAATGTGAAAAATGAAAATCAGACATTATATAGCACATGACAATCCCTAACAAAGCTAGAACCAGCCCTGTACCTCACATGGATCCAGAGATCTCCCCATTCATTGCTCCAACTGCTCTGCTAGTTTCTCTTCAGGCTGGCACTTCAGGGGGCACGTCCTTTCTCAGGGGGTGTGTGCATTCTGCTGCAGCTCTCTCCCTATCACGGCTCAGTAGGCAGTTAAAGGATGAAACTGAGCATGTGCGGCCTTCTCAGTGAGCTGGACAAAGAAATAAGAAAAAAACAAACAGCAGGTGGGGGCGCTATACAAAATTTTTAATTACATGCAATTACAAAAGTATGCAGAATCAGGTGCTGGTTTGAAAACCATAGAATATTTTTTGTGGAATATCCCCTTCAGCATTTGAGCTATCTACACTGATGCCAAAGGTGATAGCCATGGTGACAACCATAGGGTGAACATACAGTACATCCTCTTTTTTCCAGACATGTCCCCTTTCTGTACCCTAAAAAACTATCCAGCTGGAATTTAAAAATTATCAAAAATGTCTGGGATTCTCAAGGGGATGGGGTTGGGGGACAGCAGGGCGGAAATTATAATCTGCTACAGCTGAAGGACCTGTGATCAGGGTTGGCAACCAGAATTTTTCTTTTTTCTGCACAACTTATCCCAAAATCAAAATGGAAAACCATAATGAATGATAAAGATTATAAGTAATACATGTTCCACATCTGATTATACTGATTAGAACTCTTAACAGCATTTACTGTAAGCTATAAAATGAGGACAATTACAACCAAACTAATCTAGTCAAGTACCACCAGCCTCCAAAAAATCACGGACACATCTATTTTTTTTCACGGACACAGAGCTCAGCTGCGGAGAGGAGAAGTGGGAAGGACGTGTAATGATAGCACCATCATGTGATCAGTGCAGGCAGGGAGGCAGAAGCGGAGAGGAGAAGTGGGAAGGACGTGTAATGATAGCACCATCATGTGATCAGTGCAGGCAGGGAGGCAGAAGCGGAGAGGAGAAGGACCTGTAATGATAGCACCATCATGTGATCAGTTGAGGCAGGGAGGCAGAAGCGGAGAGGAGAAGTGGGAAGGACCTGTAATGATAGCACCATCATGTGATCAGTGCAGGCAGGGAGGCAGAAGCGGAGAGGAGAAGTGGGAAGGACCTGTAATGATAGCACCATCATGTGATCAGTGCAGGCAGGGAGGCAGAAGCAGAGAGGAGAAGTGGGAAGGACCTGTAATGATAGCACCATCATGTGATCAGTGCAGGCAGGGAGGCAGAAGCGGAGAGGAGAAGTGGGAAGGACGTGTAATGATAGCACCATCATGTGATCAGTGCAGGCAGGGAGGCAGAAGCGGAGAGGAGAAGTGGGAAGGACCTGTAATGATAGCACCATCATGTGATCAGTGCAGGCAGGGAGGCAGAAGCAGAGAGGAGAAGTGGGAAGGACCTGTAATGATAGCACCATCATGTGATCAGTGCAGGCAGGGAGGCAGAGTTATGCAGTGGAGAGTTGGTGAGCCAGAGAAACCTTGGAAGTAGTAGTCCTCTCCTCTTATACTCCCTCTCTGAATTATCCTCTGATATTACAGAATGGACATGCTGGGAGTTGTAGTACTAGGGTACCTAGACCCACCATAAAAATTTATTCTGGGGGCCCACTATGCAGATACCTGTATATATAACTCCTTCACACAGTGACAGACAGCAGCAAGACCCTAGAAGGTGATTGATTATCGGGGACCCTGCATCAACTTCAAGATGGTGTGTGCCTAGAAAAGGAGGATACTGGCTGGCCTGCCGCTGTGTCTACAAGTAATCTCCGCCAACAGATGCATCTATAAGGCCCCTTTCACACGGGCGAGATTTCCGCACGGGTGCAATGCGTGAGGTGAACGCATTGCACCCGCACTGAATCCGGACTCATTCATTTCTATGGGGCTGTGCACATGAGCGGTGATTTTCACGCATCACTTGTGAGTTGCGTGAAAATCACAGCATGCTCTATTTTGTGCGGTTTTCACCAACGCAGGCCTCATAGAAGTGAATGGGGCTGCGTGAAAATCGCAAGCATCCGCAAGCAAATGCGGTACGATTTTCACGCACGGTTGCTAGGAGACGATAGGGATGGGGACCCAATCATTATTATTTTCCCTTATAACATGGTTATAAGGGAAAATAATAGCATTCTTAATACAGAATGCATAGTACAATAGCGCTGGAGGGGTTAAAAAAAATAAAGAAATAATTTAACTCACCTTAATCCACTTGTTCGCGCAGCCCGGCTTCTCTTCTGTCTTCATCTGTGAGGTAAAGGACCTGTGGTGAGGTCACTGCGCTTAAGGTGAGTTAAATTATTATAATTTTTTTTAACCCCTCCAGCCCTATTGTACTATGCATTCTGTATTAAGAATGCTATTATTTTCCCTTATAACCATGTTGTAAGGGAAAATAATACAATCTACACAACACCGATCCCAAACCCGAACTTCTGTGAAGAAGTTCAGGTTTGGGTACCAATGTTTGGGTACCAATTAAAATGTCTTGCCATCGCGCAGAAAAATCGCGCATTTTCCCGCGACGCACACCCGCATCTTATCCGGGCCAAAAACATGACGCCCATGTGAAAGAGGCCTAATACTAAACTGTTAAATTATCTACCCAGTTTATATGGACATCTATATGTATCTATCTATATGTAGTGCAGCCGTGGTTCCACGTGCCAGGTGTGCAGAGGGTGTGGGACTAGGGGCTTAGCTTGCTTGGGGCCTACTGGGAAATTCACCTATACCCTTGTGGGTCAGTCTTAACTATTGAGCCCCTAGTGATCATACATGATAAATGTTCCTTATAGAAAACCTCTGTAAAGAGGCCATCCAGGCTTTTTTAAATGATGGCCTATTCTCAGTATAGGAGATCACTAGCTGATCGGTGGGTGTCCGAAACTCGTACCTCTGCGGATTGACTGTTCTGTCTAGCTCCATCACCTGAAGTCAGCTCCAGAGCACCGTCAGCATTGTAGTAGTCAGCACTTGTCACCTGTTGACATCAACACTGTACAATGTTGACGGTGCAGTGCAGCCGACTTATGGCAATGGAGCTACACAGAATAGCTGATTGGTGGTGTGTGGGGTGTCAGGCATCCACCGATCCGCTAATGATGGTCTATCTAGAAGCCATCACTTAAAAAAAGGCTAGACAACCTCTTTAATTACAAATGTATCATGCAGCACATAGAAGGCTGGCAAAGTGAGTATAATTGGGTTGTGCAGGAAAGGCGGTACATTTTGCTGCCTGTATCATGGGCAGCAGCAAACCCCTTTTAACAATCCTCTGGTTGGCCCTAATCTTAGACATTGCTCCTAGCTATGCCCCTGTCTGAACTTTACTTTTGTTAAAAAAAAAATGATTTTTTATCAATAACTTTCCAAGCCGCATTGCAGCTTTTTTTGTTCAACATTTGTAGACGCACAGAAGCAATGCAACTTTCTTCATTAATCAGACACAAGACCATTTTGCTCATAATTGCTTTTTCCTTTGATGTATCCTCACTCATGTCCCCGGGCCGTGTACACAGCCTTCTTCATCTAGTCATAATCAGGAGTCGCGTATTCGGAGCCAGCACATTATAGATAGATTTATTGATCAACCTCTTGAATTAGTTTAGCTCTTTAATTGGAAAATTGAATTTCTTTTAATAGACAGTTATGTTAATAAAGGTTCCAGCTATCCGTATCATGGCGCAGAACTGCTTCGGGTGGGGGGGTGAAAAGTACTTCAAGGATTGAAGTATGAACGCAGAGCTTGTGACACGCATTTTATTAGTATCCATTATTTATAACAAGTCAATCTGTTAAGTACAAAGAGCAGACTAAAACTGACAATATAATACAGTTAATTAAAAAAGAAACTGAAAATACATGCAATGAATGACACTGGATATAGTCATTCCTCTTCTTTAGCAAAGTTACAATCTATAACCTCATTTATTGTAAATGCAGCATTTAAAGGCGTAGTTCACATTTATAGAAACTGGCATAAAAGTGTTGCAGACTTTTTGAACGCCATGCTCCTAAAGTTATGGGTGTGGTGTAGATGGGGCCTTTAACCCTAGTTTACTGACATGAATGACATAGGAGCTAGAGTAAATTCCATTCTGGACTGCCAGAGGATGTGCCTAATTTGATGCAAGGCCTGCACCTCTCCATACATTAAGTGCTTCCCTTGGGGTGAAACGCCAGTCTTTGATAAATAACCCCCATTGTCTTTTTTTCCAAAAACAGCGCCAATATTGTGGGTGGTATCTCAATTTTAACAGGCCCCTAGGGCCAAAGACTGAGCTAAGATAATCAAATAAACATGTATGTTTCTGTGATAATCCAGACTGTCTGATCATGACAACACTCCCATGTGCCATGGATACCAAATTAAAGGAATGTATTATATTTAGGACCTCATGTATCTAAACTGTCGGAGAGAGGATGTGGTCCTGTCCTCCAAAGCAATAGGTTCCGGTCAGCACTCTGGAGATTGTAGCGGTGCACATGGCGGGAATGACTCAGAAGTAGATACGAAAAAAATCCCGGCACTTCACTATCTTTAGATTATATTTCTCTTTTTATTGTTATAACAGGGACACGTTTCTGCCAATCCTGAGCCTTTTTCAGCCTGGTTGACCAGAAAGTCAAGGGTGAGATTCTGGCAAGACTGGGGGTGGCAAGACCCCAGTATTATAACTTACTTCCCCTCTTGCAAAAATGGCTACAGCCTGACGTGCTGAGCCCCACTGCTATGCTGAAATGTCTGTTAGGGCTTTGCCATACCCTCTCCAGCACTGGATCGGTCAGGTGTCTCCTGTCAATGCCCTTGAGATGATGGACCTAGTGGAACGCTATGAAACTAGCAGGAATCTAAAGGAGGGTTCTGTCGGGAAGGGGGTTGGCAAACCCCGGAAATCTCCACCCCAGGCCCGGAGATTTGAGCCGATAAAACCCGCCTGGGATGTATCCACGGCAGACCTGGCTCCGATAGTCTGCTTGTGGTGTCAGAAGCCTGGCCATGTAAGGGCTGACTGTCCCCATCGGGTTGAGCCCATGGACACTAACTATGGCTACTGTTAGCTGCTATATGCCAGGAAGCTGTGTGCAGCAGGTACCCCAAAAACTCTAAACCACGTGTGCCAGGTGGAAGTGGGAGACACTCCGGCGGAGACTACACCACTCGGTACCCGGAGGCGGTGCCACTGAAACATACCTCGGCCAAACTCATAGCTAAGGAGTTGATGGAGATGTTTTCCCGAGTAGGACTCCCTAAAGAGGTTCTGACCGGCCAAGGGACCCCTTTTATGTCCAAGGTGATGAGGGAACTCTGTAAGTTGCTGCACATAAAACAGCTACGGACGTCTGTTTACCATCCGCAAACGGACGGTCTGATAGAACGGTTTAACCAAACATTACAAAATATGTTGAAAAGGGTGGTGGCTAAAGATGGGAAGGACTCGGACCTTCTTCTGCCTTATCTCATGTTTGCAGTGCGAGAGATACCCCAGGCCTCTACTGGGTTCTCGCCCTTCGAACTGCTATATGGCAGACACCCTTGCGGTCTCTTGGACGTGGGCAAAGAGACGTGGGAAAAATAACCCACTCCGCATAAAAGTGTCATTGAGTACGTTACCCAGATGCAAGATCGGATAAAGACAGTGTTTCCTCTTGTTAGGGAACATATGGAGGCAGCTCAGCAAGCCCAAAGTCGGGTCTATAATCGGCAGGCTCGGGTCCGGATCTTTTCAGCTACTTTCACACTCACGTTTTGTGCGGATCCGTCAGGGTGGCAAAAGCCGGAGCAGGTTAACCATGTGAATTTACTCAAACTTTGGAAAGATAGGGAAACCTGTACAGAAGACAGCCGACGCTGGGTTTTCTAGGAGAAGAGGTACCGGCCCCTCTGTCTGATGCAAGAGAGGCAGCTGTCACAGTAAAAATTGCTGACAGCCTCTCCTCTAAACAGATTCAGGAGGCCAGGAAGTTCGTTAGTTGGAACACGGATGTGTTCTCGGACCTCCCAGGACGCACTTCCATAATCCAGCATGACATTGTCACTGAGCCTCAGGCAAAAGTCTGATTAAAACCATACCGGGTACCCAAGGCTCAAGGACAAGCCATATCAGAGGAGGTGCAGCTAATGTTCCAGCTAAACGTCATTGAGGAGTCAAAAAGTGAGTGGGCCAGTCCTATAGTATTGATACCCAAGCTAGACGGGACGTTGCGGTTTTGCAATGACTTTCGAAAAACTTAACGTTTCCAAATTCGATGCGTATCCCATGCCCCGGGTGGATGAGCTCATCAAGAGGTTAGGACAAGCCTGGTATTTTTCTGTTTTGGACCTCACGAAAGGGTACTGGCAGGTGCCCTTAACGGAGGCTGCCAAAGAGAAAACTGACTTCATCACGCCTGAGGGACTGTATCAATATAAGGTCTTACACTTTGGTCTGCATGGCACCCCCACCACTTTTCAGCGACTAATAGACATCGTGCTTCGTCCTCATCCTCGGTACGCTTACCTGGACGATATTGTCATCCACAGTACCGACTGGGAAAGTCACCTACCCAAAGTGCAGGCTGTAGTGGACTCCCTTTGGAAAGCTGGCCTAACGGCTAACCCAAAAAATGTGCGATAGGGTTTGAAGAGACTAAGTACCTGGGGTATGTCATTGGGCGCGGAGTCATCAAACCCCAAGTGAACAAAATAGAGGCGATACGGAATTGGCCCCGACCTGTCACCACTAGGCAAATAAAGTAATTCCTGGGAATGGTGGGCTATTACATGAGGTTTATTCCCCACTTTGCTACTTTAGCCGTGCCCTTGACAGGAATCTTGAAGGGACACAAGTCAATGATGGTTCACTGGGATGATCAGACGGAAGAGGCTTTTTCTACTTTGAAGTCGGCCCTGTGCGGGTCCCCGGTTTTGGTGACACCCGACTTCAAAAGGGAGTTTATAGTACAGACCAATGCCTCCGAAGTAGGCCTCGGTGCTGTACTGTCTCATGAAGTCAACGGGGAGGAGCATCCCATTGTCTTCCTCAGCTGTAAGCTCACCCCAGCCGAGACCCGGTATAGTAGAGAGAGAGTGCCTGGCTATCAAGTGGGCACTAGAATCTCTCCGCTATTATTTATTGGGGAGAAAATTCTGCCGGGTGACTAACCACTCCCCTCTCAAGTGGATGAGCCAGGCCAAGGACAGAAATGCCATGGTCATCCGATGTTTTCTCTCCCTACAAAACTTTACATTTTCGGTGGCACACAGGGCATGCCGGTTACAGGGAAACAAGGATGCCCTGTCCCGGTACACTGTCTGGCGTGTGTTCACCCCTTCAGGGTTGAACAAAGGGGGGGGGGGTATATGACACCGTTAGAGGATTGGTCTGGGAAAAGTTATTTTCTTCCCAGCATGTGCTGCTGGGCTGATTTACAGCCAGGTGAGGTCAAATACTGGATCAGTTTTTAAGTGCCGGTCTGGGTTTTGGCAGCACCTGGCTGTCCTTAAATAGGCAGCTGGGCTCAGAAGCCAGGTCTCTGTATTTGGATCTGGGAACCTTGTGTCTGGATGAAGGCTTGCTACCTGTTTGGTGTGAAAACAGGTTGGTACTGCTATGGTCAAGGACTCCTTGAGGCAGAATTGCTGCATGGTGTGAATTACCACCAACACCACAAGGTGACTTTTTGCTTGATTATGACTGCTTGTTTTGTCACTTGCCTAAAGTGTGAATAAAACACTGAACTGTTTGATCAAAAGAACTTGGTGTTGCCTCTAAACTGCATCCGCTAATTCAGACTACCAGAGCGAAACCCCACACAGCCAATCAGTGGTCCATACGTTATTGGCTTCCTTTCCATAAGAAATGAATTAACCAATCATTGCAAAAAATTGCATAGAATCATTTAAACATGTCCAATATGTATAAGTGCAATAACTAAGCAAATATATAAAAAAATATGTCTTCGGGAAGAGTTGACCCTCTGCAATTGTCATCAAAATGGTTAACAATGTATAAAACAGAAGTATGCATGTAGAGGAAATAAGATGTGTGACCTGGTTATTTGAAAAGCAGACACTATGCAGTGTGGGTACCAGGGTCAGGAAATGCCAACACTTCATGGTGGTACTTTCCATTCCATGGTGGACATTACAGCACCTTGGTGCGGGGAGACTTTGGATGTTTCTTCACTCCATTCGCTCACAATCCATGCTGATGCTCACCATCTCCAGCAGACCTGTACCTGTACTCTGACACCACTCTTAATGAGTTATAGATAGGTGTCAGTCCCCTCATTGTCTCATAATCTGAAGAAAGACCTTGGAGTCTCAAAGGTCTGTGGGTAACTGTACGGGAAGCTTTCCTAACACAATTGCGAAACTTACTCACTACACATATGGCATAGAATTTATAACCTTATATCACAAAACAATATTTTCAAAGCTATTTGCAGTAACCCTGAAACCCAATCTGCTACTGGGGTTAGGATTATACTACTAAGAGTAAGATTCTTTCCCCTATTTGTGATACAGTTTTAGGTTTCACTGTGAAGGCAGGTTTAATTAAAACTTCACCAGGGTAGAGACAATTATGGAATAGTTCTAGAGGATATTGGGCTATGTATACATATCCAACAACGATGTGTCTCTGTGGAGTTACTCACCCCCTTAAGTAAAACTTTATGACATTTGTCCACTTCATTGTCTTAGTCCTCCTTTAAAGTCTCACTAAGAGCATCCACTTAGGTAGCACCCACCTATAATAATGACGATGTTGATAAATCAGATGGCTCCTGCACCCTCTTGTAATGACTGGTGTGGAGCCATGTTGGTTTTCCTTCCAACTTGACTGAAGTGGTTGTCATCTGCCACACTTGATCTGGACTGTCAAATCTGGACTCCAAGGTTTTCCTTGCTTGCCTTTTGAGGATTACCCAATCACTTGGCTCCAGTTTGTGTGCTTGCAAGTTACTTCTAGGGTCTTGGAGAGAAACCATGCTTATGAGTGTGATTTAGTTCATTTTGCCACTCACATACATAGGAGGTGAGGTCTCCATGAAGGGCTTGTAACAGCTGAGAGAAATAGAGCCCTGTCTTTAGGGGACTTCCAAAGAGGATCTCATATGGACTAAGGCTAGTTTTCTTTACCGGATTTATCCGGTCACTGTACAAAACTATGGCCAGACAATCTGTCCAAGGTTTGCGTAACTATTCCAGGAGTTTCTGAATCTTTAGTTGCAGAGTGCCATTAAGGAATCGTACTCTACAACCAGTCTGGAAGTATTAGAGCATATGGAATGCTTGTTCAATCCCCAGGGCTGCCATGATCTTTTTCAACACCTCCCCTGTAAAGTGGGTTCCCCTGTCACTTTCAATTGTTTCTGGTACCTCATACCTGCAGACCACTGCACCTATCAGTTTCTTAGCTGTGTTTTTGGCTTGTAAGGGAAGTAACAGGCCAAGCCTCAGGCCATCTGTGAAAAAGTCTATGCAGACAAGCATATTTTCATACACACAGTAATTGTATGTAATCAATACAAAGTCACTAAAATGGGTAATCTCGCATCCAAGCACTTTTATTTGGTACTTTTACTGTTTACCTGCGTTGTGTTGGGCACATACCATCTACTCTGCAAACTTTGTTTTTGCATTGTTGAAGCTGGGCAAACCAATTATGTCATTTATGGCTTCTTTCAAGTTATGGGAGGCCCCATGGGAAAAAGATAGCTGGGCAGGCACAACCAACTGCCTTCCCTCCATAAGCCCTCTGAATCTTGTGCTGCGCCTCTATCTTTCCAAGCTGAATGTTCCTCCTTACTCCCCTGGGCCTGCAGCCTCTTTAACAACCTCAGAGTACACGGCTATCTTTCACAGCTGGATATGTTCTACCAATCCCTCTTCTAGGGGAGCAAGGCAGCAGCCTTAGCTGCTTTATCCACCCTTCTGTTCCCAACTGCCTTGGGCGTGGTCTTTTTGGTGTGGGCCTGCATTTTAAGCAGAGCTGTTATTGCGGGCAATATCAGAGCACCCATTACTTCTCTGCTTCTGCATTTTTGATTGGCTTACCTAAGGACCCAACAAAATTATTTCTGTGCTAAATAGGCCCATAATCGTGGACCACACCAAATGCGTACCTTGAAATCAGTAAAGACATTTACTTACCTTCTGCAAATTTACACACTTCTGTGAGTGCCCTCAACTCCGCCATCTACGCTAAGCTTGATGGCGGGAGTGGTTTTCCGAATCATTACCTCATGTGATGTTATGGCTACAAAGCCCAAGTGAAACAACCTTTCATGATGGAATCTGTATCTGTCTACAAAAAAACTCAAAATCTGGATTAGTGGGGTGTTTCAAGGACTGTGTCAAAACTTTTCAGTTCTTCATTCATAAGTGCTACACAGTCATGAAAAGGCTGGTCATTTGTCTCACATTCACTCTCCCCTTCCCTCTTGTTTTTGACCCTGTGGAAGCAATGTAGTATGGTTCAAAAACTGTTCAATGCTGAATGTTGAGGAATGGAGGTGTGAGAAAACCAGTCTCATACTTAAAACGTGCAGCAGACAGATGTTTACAACATAAACACAATGAAGGACCTGCAGCATGAGACAATGGTCCAGAACTATCTAAAGTGTTATCTATCAGAGCGGTTGCTGCTGCCAACACATGACCACAGGTTTGGGCTCCATAGATAGCATCAAGCCTAACAGAGTAATAATCAAGGGGGTTTATGCTTACCACCAAGTTTTTGTGAGACAACCCCTTGGGCATGGCAGTGTATCTCATAACAAAATACTGTAACGTCTGAGGTGAGAGGGTGTCGTACAAAGGTTGAAGTAGAGAGGATGCACCAGGTATCTACTATCTACACTATCCTAGCCATTCCTTAAAATTGCCTCTTTCTAGAAATGTGGCTATGGAGTGATAGAACTGCAGTTTATCTTTGGATACTTAGCAGCCATGTGCAACTAGAAATTGTAACAGACTTAGGCTACTTTCACATTAGCGTTCGGGGCTCCGCTTGTGAGTTCTGTTTGAAGGCTCTCACAAGTGGCCCCGAACGCATCCGTCCAGCCCTAATGCATTGTGAGTGGATGCGGATCCGCTCAGAATGCATCAGTCTGGCAGCGTTTGGCCTTGCGGAGGCAAACGGATCCGTCCAGACTTACAATGTAAGTCAATGGGGACGGATCTGTTGAATTTCACAATATATGGCTCAATTTTCAAACGGATCCGTCCCCCATTGACTTTCAATGTAAAGTCTGGACGGATCCGTCTGAAGCTACTTTCACACTTTGAATTTTTTCTACAATATAATGCAGACGGATCCGTTCTGAACGGATCCCATCGTCTGCATTATATGAGCAGATCCGTCTGTGCAGACACCAGACGGATCCACTCTGAACGCAAGTGTGAAAGTAGCCTAAACAGAGACAGTGTAGTTTCTGACACTGAGTGTGCCGTGGTCTGAGTGAGTGGTAGCCATCAACGGCGGATTGGCCATAGACCTCACTGTGAAATTTCCCGGTGGGCCGATGCCCAGGGGGCTGCCTGGGCCCTCCTCAATGGAAGTTTTTGGGGATGTATTTTGTGCTGCTGGCAGTATTTTGTGATGGACTTTGGTATTTGGCTGTGTTGGGGTGGTATAATGTGCCCTGATATGGTATTATTGGCCCTGCCTTCCATCAATTTGGACCCATCTACAAAATGGGGCCACCTTTAGTATTTTTTCCAGGGCCACTTTAAGTTCCCAGTCCACCCCTGGTAGCCATCATGAGGCTGTATACTGGTAGTTTCACTCCTTTTGGTCAGATTGCCTCACCCTTTCGGAACATATACATAACACTACAAACAGACAAAACGAGACAAAGGGCCCATTTCAAATACCCATAAGAAACGTTTCATCGTGTTCACATTTTCATTCCTTGATGTTAATGTCTTGTTATTAGTCCACAATATACATACACTTCACAGAGCTGCTCATAGTCACACCAATAATTACACAAAAAGAAACATACTATGAATTGGATGGTCCATTCCAAGCTATGCCAACATCCTCTTATACCACTTGCAACCATAACTTAACTATTCTCATACATAAAAGTTTTCCATAATTATACATCCAAGCATTCACCTTTCAGCCGACCAACTTTCCTATATATACATTCACATTCTTTTGCTGCACCTTTCCCTCTTTGTGACTAGACTACCTCTATGGGCCGGGAGCCACTATGCCCAGAATTGTGGATCTCAACATCCTCATCTTGCCCTACTTATACAAATTGCTTTACACACAGTTCCACACATTAGCTTCCAGCTGTTTCCCACATACTGGGATCATTTAGATCTCTCTACTTTCAGTGACCTCTTCTTTTACTTGGTATAATCAGTTTTACACAAACCAAAACTTATGCTCAACTTACAAACTCTAGTTTTAAAACAATCACCATGATACCCAATTGTTGCTTTGTTTCCAATGTGCACTTTTTGGCCAGTGTCTCACACAACCTGAGTTGGTGCGTTTTGGCATATGTGATCCTAATGATATCACCGCTCCTGCACAGAGTCTAGCTCAATAACGTGATCAGGAGGTCACGGTGATGTCCATTGATGCCTGAGGCCTATGAAGCTGAACGGCCACAGATGCGGTCCTGATTGTGCCCTCCTAAAGGGGTAGTAGAGTGGCACCTACTCTTGTCTGCCTGTCACCCCTGTCCTATGCATCACTATGTAGGTTTTCTTGTCATGTCTTTATGCAGTGAGCAGGACACCGGTACAGTGGGTCAGCTATGCAGTGGGTCAGTATATATTGTAATAGTTCGTGACGCCAATTGCAGCTTGCACAGGTACTGTAGCAGGGCGCTTTAAGATGTTACAACTCACGTACCAGGTGAGGAATGCCAGACGGGGATAGCGTCTCTGTATAGCAGATATGGTAGTGTCAACGGTGTCTCCTACCTTGGTATGGCTGGACGCCTGGATCCTGGCTCACTTGCAATAAATTGAGTGTGGTTAACAGGAGTAATTGAGGAATAATTGAGATCCAAACAGGTAGTAGAGTCCAACTTGTCTTTACTTGGTGATATGCAGCTTTTATCCATACAGGTACAGCAATAGTCTAGATCCCAGCAGGTATGGGCAATATGTGGCAGGAATTTATCTATTCTGCTTCTTGTACATACGCCTAGTAGAATCTGGCAGGTATCTGTCTTCTGCTCTGTCTGTAGTCTGCTTTATCTGGGCCTGACTAGCTGAAGAGGTACCTATCTTCTCTTTGTCTGTGGATCTGTACTTACAGGACTGTTCGCAGGGTATGGTGGTGTCTTCCTGGAGATCTATAGTTTTGTAGATGTGTAGATGGCTGCTTTTTTTGTCAACCAGCTGAGATAGGTGACTCAGACTGGGAAGATGGATCTTTACCTCAGCCGAGGCTCGATCCTGTCTTGGGATCCCTGTTTCTGGGAGCTCCTACTAACACAGCCTTCCCCTAGCCGGGGTGGCTGGTACACTCACTAGAACTTTCCTTCCTCCCTCTGAGGTAGGATGTGGGAACATTCCACTCCTCCTCAGAAAGGGGGGAGCTAACCTGGAATGGACTATTCCAGTCTAGAGATACTAACTATGACCTGCTACATACTGCTGCCACCTGCTGGTGTACATTGAAATGACAACTAATACACAATTCAGGCCTAAAAATACACATACTGGTAATGCACATTTGGATAACACAAGATGGAAATACACATATACACCTACTGGCCAGCCAAGATATGGAGGAGAAATCCGCCACTTCCTCCAGTAGGCGGGCAAGTAGTGATGAGGAGAGTAGCATGGGAGCAGGTGTTGTGAGCGGTTAGGCTCCTGACTCAGAGACGGTTGAGGAGGACATCAGTGACGTGCAGACAGTACACGATGATGATTATGATGTAGCTGATTGCTCTTGGGAGCCGGGTGAATTAGGGGCTTCATCATCATCGGGAGAAGAGGGTGGCAGCTTGCTCGTGAGGCAGTGGCGGAGCAAGCAAGTCGCTAGCTTGGCTCATAGTCAGCAGGGTGACAGCGGTGGGAGGTCAGGAGCCAAACGTGCCCGGGGTAGTCCACCTGCTTCGCAGGAGCCTACCTGCCCGGAAAGTAGTGGTGCTGGGGCTCACGAAGCAGTGGCGGCAGCAGTCAGTCAGTGCGGAGTGTTGGGGGTAAAATACACTACTCGGCGGTGTCGCAGTTTTTTGCTAAGCCGCTGGAGGAGGTGAACATGGCAATTTGTAAAATCTGTGGGCAGTAGGTGAAACTTGGCCAGGGTGCAAATGTTGGCACCATGGCCCTGTGTCAACATATGAAGCATCACCATAAAGTGGCCTGGTAGAACCGTGGCCCCGATGTAGTGGTTCAGCCTGCCACAACAACCACTGCATCACCCAGTGGCATGCACCCGATTTTAGGTAGTCAAGGCTCCAACACCTCAGCCGAAGGAAGTTGTCTGTCCTTCCCATCATCTGCTGGTCCTGATGATCCTGCTCATTCTCCTACTCCTCCTCAATCATTCCTTCAGCAATTGATCACTGAAGTGATTGCCAAGAGACAACAGTATGCGTGCACTCATCCAACGGTGCAGAAGCTGAATGTGCTCCTGGCCAAATTGCTGGTGCTGCAGTCTCTCCCTTTCCAAGTGGTGGACTCTGCACCTTTCAGAGAACTGATGGCTTGTGCCAAGCTGAGGTAGAGAGTCCCAAGCCGTCATTTCTTTGCCAAAAAGGTAGTACCAGCCCTGCACACGTATGTAGAACAGAAGGTGGGCCAGTCCTTGAGCCTGCCATTATCTGTCAAAGTGCACGGCAGCATCGACGTGTGGAGCTGTAACTATGGTCAGGGACAATACATGTCCTTTACGGCCCACTGGGTGAATGTGGTTCCTGCACAGCCACACCAGCAACTTGGCCAGGTGACGCCGCTTTGGCATCCACGTTCTCACGCCATTGGTCCTGCAACAATGTCTGCCTCTGCCTCTGCCTCCACTACCGTGTCTTCAGCCTCCACTGCAGGGACAATTCACAGTGCCCCTCCAGCATACCACATGTGCAGGGCATGGCGGTGTCATGCTCTTCTGCGCCTCGTTTGCCTGGGTGAATGGAGTCCCACAGGGGGAGGAACTGCTCCATGTCCTTCATCCAGAAATCGAATCCTGGCTTTCTCTGCGATAACTCAAAATCAGAACCATGGTGACAGACAACGAGAAGAACATAGTGTCGGCATTGTGCAGCATACGGGTAGGCTACCCGACACTGCTAGATTTGAGTGTGTAGTTCCCTTTAAGCCAGTCAGGCCGGTTACCGGCAATCCTTATCACAGCCAGCAGAGGGAGCCCCCAGTTCAGTATAAATAGGCTAGGGCCTAGCTCAGGAAGTTAGAAGTTTCCAGACTCAGTGCAGAGAGGATTCCCTCCTGAGTCCATGCATAGAAGTCAGAAGGGCATAGCTAATCAGCCTGAAGACACAGAATACCACAGAGGCCGATCAGATAAAGCAAGAGGTACTCAAGATAACAGAGGAGGTACTAGATAAGGACAGCTTCAAGGGTACGCCGGATAAAGGGCATTAGACCTTGGAGAGAAAGTCACATGTAGCAGGACCAGTCAGGAATAGTGAGTAAGCCGCCTGTACTGCATCTCCTGTAATCAACACTCTGTATAATGCCTTGCTAAGACCGGCCATTCTGTACTTTCAAGAACCAGCTGTATTCACTGATATTCAGTAAATGTTCCAGTTTTTGTTGGCTACCCTATGCTTGCTTCATTCTTTTATAACATCATACACGGCGTGTCACCGTTTAATTGACACTGGCGTCACGAACTCATCAACTACCTGCCTGTTCCAGCATTCGCCCCGATTTGAAGACGACAGTGGATCCCAGGTTAGTGGTCAATCTGCACTACAAAGCCCAGCATACACTACTGACCCCCTGGGACACTGCATCGCTCTTTTTGGCGTCACGAACAGGATCCGCATACTTCGACAGTGCAGAGAAGTGTGAACTGTGTGCTTTAACTATTCCACCACCGTATTGCGAGGACTGCACCCTTTATTTCCAAGCCGGTGGATTGAAATTGTGCCTGGGAGGAATCAGAGACGCTGTACTGTGTTGCGCTACCCCCAGAGAGAAAATCGTATTGGTGGACTGTGATTTATTGGACTTTGCAACACCCTGCTTGCTGTCAGGGAATCGTGATCAAGATGGCCACCGGCCGCCTGGAGTAAAGTTTCCCGCGCTGCTGAGGACCTCCGTGGGCGGATCCCTTCAAAGACACAGAGAATCCCGCCCCTCTTCATCATCGCACCGCCGCGGCCCTGCTTTTCCTGCGTCAGCAACGTCACCGCGTACACAGGACGTCCGGAGTCTCACGAGATTTGGCCTGCGCGAACCCGCCGATACCGGTAAGAACTTGTATCCGGAGGGAAGGGGATTGTTCCGGCCCCTTTAGTCACCAGCGGCCACCTCGTAATAAGTTAACATGTCAGATCCGGGAGTTGCCGAGCGGCCGGACCCGGGAGAGCTTGCGGCTCCTAATCATCCTATAGCCCCCAGCATGATGCCCTTTACCATGCCTTACTATTTTGGGGCCCCATGGTTTCCCCGCTATAACGGAGAGGCCCATACCCTAAGAGACTTTAAAGAAAAGTTGCTGGCCTTATTCGAACTGTACCCCATAAATGCCGATCAGCAAATGGAAATCTTGCTAGCACAACTTGAGGGGGCTGCCCGCAGAGAGGTATTATCCTGGCCTGCTGCTGAAAGGAGTACTCTGGAGCAGATATTCACCCGCCTCAGGGCCACTTTTGAAACGAGGACTGCCTCAGAGATAAAGATGCACTTCTTTGGCAAGAAACAGAAGTCCGGTGAGTCCCTCCGTGACTATGCCCTATCACTTCAGGAGGCTTTGGGGGCTGTAATCCAGATAGATCCCAAGGAAGCTGATAACCAGGATCAGACCCTGAGGGAACAATTTATTACCGGAGTGTCTAGTGAGCAAATAAGGACCCAATTAAAGATGCTGTCCGCCCAACACCCTAACAGTACCTTTCTGGACTTTAAAGAACTGGCTATAAAAATTCTGGGGTCAGCAGTATCTACAGAGTTGAGCCCCCCACCTGAGTTATCAGCCTGCAGGTCAAAACCGCTTATCATTAACCGAGCTGAGGCCGGTCAAGCTGTTCAAGCTACAGCTACCGATACTATCGCCATGCTGACAGAGCAAGTAAATCACCTCACTAAAAGCCTAGAGAGAGTGTGCAGAAAAATGGAGGAATGGGAAAAACCTATGATGTCAGAAGAGGAGTTCCTGTCACCCTCTAAGCCGTTCCCACCTCCATACCAAGAGACTCACCCCAGGGATCCTGGGAGGCGCACTAGGGGTCGCAAGCGGCCCGTGTGTACATACTGCAAAAAGATGGGACACACAGAATCCACTTGCTGGCAGTTAAACGGGCAACCCCTGAGGCTGAGGACCACCCCTCGGGAGGTAGAACACTAGGTCCAAAAGATCCAAATTGGATGCCACGGTATGTAGGATCCCATCCTAAAATCAATGTGGAGATTAACGGGGTCCCCTTTGAAGCCCTATTAGATACTGGGTCTCAGGTCACTACTATTCAGCTGCCCGCCTTTGAAAGATTCTGGGACACCAACCAATTGACCCAGCCGCCTGAATCCTGGGTAGAGATTATCGCCAGCAATGGCAAACCGGTAAAGATCCATGGATACTGGGAACCCACCCTGCAGGTGGGAGAAGTAACCTTGCCTCAACAGGGGGTGATAGTAGTACAGGCCGGCGACAGAGGAGGACATCCTGTCATTCTAGGCACCAATGTCTTCAAAAACTGTTATGCAGAAATCCTTGCCGTATTACACCAGACTCTGCCCACCGCTTCCTCTGCATCCAAGAGGGTGATTCAAAAGACTATCACTGTGTTAAGTGCCCAGCAGAGGTTTGCTAACGGGAAAGGAGAAATTTGTACTGCCAAGATTCGTGATAATAAGCCTGTGACTTTGCCTCCTAATTCCCAAACTCTCTTATGGTGTCGTGCTGTCCTGGGAGTCCAAGGCCAAGATTATCCAGCCCTGGTGGAACCTATCCAGATGGAGAACTACCCTTATGTGAGAGCTGCCAAGTGCCTGGTGAATGTCTCCCAAGGTAAAGTACCTGTCCGTCTGATTAACCTGAGTGACCATCCTGTTGCGCTTACTAAGCATTACCCTGTTGCCCAGCTTTCTCAGGTGTTCTTCCAAGACATCATCCGTCTTCCAGTGACAGAAAAGCCGCCAGCTGCAGTCAGCGGATGTCCGCCGGTGCCTCAGTCACAAGTACCCTGGTGGGAAGAGCTACATGTCGGGGACGAGACTACCCCCCAACATCAACAAGAAGGGATACTACGGCTTGTCAAAGAGCACCACCAGGCCTTCAGTAAACATGCTGCTGATTATGGAGAGGTTAGTGCCATACAACACACCATACCTACTGGCTCTCATCCTCCTATCAAGGAGAGATACCGACCCTTACCGCCTACTTCATATCAGACTGTAAAAGAAATGATCCAAGAGATGAAAGACTCTAATGTAATCCGGGACAGTCGTAGCCCGTGGGCGGCACCCCTGGTCCTTGTAAAGAAGAAGGATGGTGGTATCCGTTTCTGCGTGGACTATAGGAAGATTAACCAAATAACCCACAAAGACGCGTACCCACTGCCCCGCATTGAAGAGTCACTAACTGCTCTGGGCTCCGCTGCCTATTTCTCCACATTGGACTTGACCAGTGGCTACTGGCAAGTACCCATGGCCCCGGCAGATAGGGAAAAGACTGCTTTCACCACTCCCATGGGCCTGTTTGAATTTAATTGTATGCCGTTCGGGTTATGTAATGCCCCAGGAACTTTCCAGAGACTAATGGAGCGGTGTTTGGGTCACAAAAACTTCGAAACAGTGCTGCTGTATCTAGATGACGTCATTGTGTACTCAAAAACATATGAAGACCACCTGAAACACCTAGCAGAGGTCTTTGAAATCCTTGTCAAATATGGCCTGAAGGTAAAGCCATCTAAATGCCACTTGCTCAAACCTGCGGTAAAATACCTGGGGCATGTGGTAAGCGGAGAGGGCGTACAACCTGACCCTGATAAGTTAGCGGCTGTCCGTAACTGGCCGGTACCCACTACCGTCAAAGAGGTGAGGGGTTTCCTTGGTTTTGCCGGCTACTATAGACGTTTCATCCCCCATTTTGCTCAAATAGCCGATCCTATCCAGGAACTCTTGAGGGGGCAGCCCAAGAAAAGTCCTAGAACTCCAGTGCTCATTGAGTGGAATGAAGAAAGAGAGATAGCGTTCCAGTTGTTAAAAAAGAAACTGACCGAGCCTCCCGTGTTAGGTTATCCCGACTACAGCAAGCCCTTCCATCTGTATACTGATGCTAGCAAGCGGGGCCTGGGGGCTGTGTTAGCCCAGATTCAAGAGGGAAAAGAAAGAGTGATAGCTTATGCAAGCCGCTCCCTGAAAGGAGCTGAGAAAAATGACCAGAATTATAGTTCCTTCAAACTAGAGTTCCTGGCATTAGTGTGGGCGGTGACGGAAAAATTCAAAGATTATCTAGCCGCTACCCCATTCATTGCATTCACTGATAATAACCCTCTGGCACATCTAAATACAGCTAAATTGGGGGCTTTGGAGCAAAGATGGGCCTCTCGCCTCGCCAACTATGATTTCTCTGTAAAATATCGTGCTGGACGTACTAATGACAATGCTGATGCTTTATCCAGACTTCCCACAGAGACAGCTCCTGATGATGTGCGAGATGCCTGGGAAGATGTAGAAATGCCGGCCTTCTACCATAAATTTGCTCAACAGGATCAGGCTCGGGCTACCAGTAACAGCGCTGCAGTTCCTTCACCCTCCAGTAGGCCGGAACTCAAAGAAGAAAGGTGGGTGAAACTACAGTCTGAAAGTAGAGTGCTGGGTGAATTGCTGGACTTCATTACCAGTGGCAGAACCCCTGAGAGGATTCGGCGTAAGAGTACAGATCCTGAGCTCATCAAACTGTGGAGACAGCGCCATCAACTCTTCATACAAAAGGGCCTGCTGCTACGGAGAAGCCTAGACCCAGTGTCCAACGAAAGAGTGCATCAAATTCTCATACCCCGACGAGATGCAGGTATGGTGTTGGAGATGTACCACAATCAATCCGGTCACTTTGGGGTCCAAAAGACTGAGGCAAATATCCGCCAGCGGTTTTACTGGGTGGGCATGAGAGAAGACATGGAGAAGTGGTGTCGGGAGTGTGTAGCCTGTGCCTTGAAACGAGGTGAACACCATGATCAGAGGGCACCACTGAGACCCATTGTAAGTACTCGTCCTCTTGAACTTGTCGCCATCGACCATGTGAAACTGGAGCCTAGTCGCTCAGGGTATGTGTACGCTATGACTATTATTGACCATTTCACTAAGTTTGTTGTAGCGGTGCCTGTGAGAGACCAGACGGCCAAGACTACAGCCGAACTGTTCTGGAAACACTTCCTCCTGCCCTACGGTTGTCCAGAGAAGATCCTCACCGATCAAGGTCCTGCTTTTGAGTCCCATCTGTTCCATGAACTGTGCCGCCTGCACAACTGTAAGAAGATCCGGACGACGGCCTACCATCCGCAAGGTAATGGATTATGTGAAAAAATGAATCAGACCTTGATAGAGATGCTGAGGACCGTGCCTCCTGAAACCAGGGGAGATTGGCCTAATCTGTTGCCACAGCTCATGTTCACATACAATCATACCATACACTGTTCCACCGGGTATACCCCCTTTTATTTGATGTTTGGGCGCCAAGGATTATTGCCTGCTGACCACTCCTTGGATGTACTCGTACCTGATTGCATCAACCCATTCCCTAATACCGACTGGGTTGCTGAACACCAAAGGCGATTGAATACGGCCCAAGCTATTGTTCAGGAACGTATGGACTATGCTAGAGACCGGCAGCAGAGAGACTATGACCAAGCAGCCCATGCAGAACCCTTGACAATAGGGGCTGTGGTATGGTTAAAAAATAACCGCCGTACCAGTAAACTGGACAGTAAATGGGAGCAAAGTCCTTATGTTGTCACTGCAATCCCAAATGTTGGAACTCACACTTATGAGATCACCCGGGAGGGCAGGGGATCCCAAATTGTACACCGAAACCGGTTAAAGCTCTGCCTGACACCAGGACCCAGTGCCGAGAGTTCTATATCTGAACCCCCTGTGTCAGAGTCATCGATACAGCCCGAGGATCCTATGCAGGCTGTCCGAAATCTAAGGTATGACGCCGATCCCATGCATTGGCTTCTGACACCATGGTTGAACTTGTTGGTGCCCGCTCCGGCACCTACTGTACCTTTACTTCCAGAAGAGCCGGTTCAAGATGCCCCGGATCCAGTTCCCCCTCCAGTGGATCCTGTTGTTCCTGTTGTTCCTGTTGTTCCCGTTGTTCCTGACCAAGGTCTCACGGATGGAGATCCTCCTGTTGCTACTCCCTCTTCTACCTCGGTGCTAAGGGAAGAGGAAACCCCTGTGTTGAGAAGGTCCACCCGGATGACCAGGGGACGTCCGCCAGTCCATTTAAGAGACTTTGACTATGCTGGTGGTGTCTCCTCCCGAACAGTTACTATCGGAAATAGCCTGCTTGATGTTTGTGCGCAAGAATGGACTCCTCCACGTGAGCCCTTGCCTGTTCTACACCCACGGGGAAATCCTGTGTAGTTCCTTATTATACCTCAGTCAAGAAAAATAGACTAACCTGGTTCACCTTAAGTCCGCTGTGCCAGGTCAGCGGCCGTGCCTAAGGAGAAAGAAGACGCCCCTTTTTCTCGCGTCATTTATTGCAAATGTTATATTTTTGTGTGAAATAGTTGTTTATTATATTTATAATGCCATGTTTAACTTATGCATCAGCTTATGTTGGTTCAGGCATGTGTGTGAGTACGAGGCCTTACTCACGTTAAAGTCTGGGGGTGTGCAGCATACGGGTAGGCTACCCGACACTGCTAGATTTGAGTGTGTAGTTCCCTTTAAGCCAGTCAGGCCGGTTACCGGCAATCCTTATCACAGCCAGCAGAGGGAGCCCCCAGTTCAGTATAAATAGGCTAGGGCCTAGCTCAGGAAGTTAGAAGTTTCCAGACTCAGTGCAGAGAGGATTCCCTCCTGAGTCCATGCATAGAAGTCAGAAGGGCATAGCTAATCAGCCTGAAGACACAGAATACCACAGAGGCCGATCAGATAAAGCAAGAGGTACTCAAGATAACAGAGGAGGTACTAGATAAGGACAGCTTCAAGGGTACGCCGGATAAAGGGCATTAGACCTTGGAGAGAAAGTCACATGTAGCAGGACCAGTCAGGAATAGTGAGTAAGCCGCCTGTACTGCATCTCCTGTAATCAACACTCTGTATAATGCCTTGCTAAGACCGGCCATTCTGTACTTTCAAGAACCAGCTGTATTCACTGATATTCAGTAAATGTTCCAGTTTTTGTTGGCTATCCCTATGCTTGCTTCATTCTTTTATAACATCATACACGGCGTGTCACCGTTTAATTGACACTGGCGTCACGAACTCATCAACTACCTGCCTGTTCCAGCATTCGCCCCGATTTGAAGACGACAGTGGATCCCAGGTTAGTGGTCAATCTGCACTACAAAGCCCAGCATACACTACTGACCCCCTGGGACACTGCAATTGCGTCAAGGAGGGCTGGGCCATGCGCCCTGCATGGCACACGTGTTCAATCTAGTTGTCAAGCAGTTCTTGAAGTCTTCCACCCATCTTCAAGACATACTAAAAATGGCCTGGAGACTTTGCATGCACTTCAACCACTCGTTCACCGCAAGGCACACCCTCCTTGAGCTGCAGTGGCAGAACAGCATCCCCTAACATAGTCTGATATGTGACGTTTCCATCTGTTGGAATTCCACCCTCCATATGTTGGACGACTATATGAACAGTATTTTACTTGCTCCTGATGAAGGGGAAACCTTGATCCCCGAAACGCGTTGAGCCATATATTGTACATTAAAGGTGATTTGATCAGAAGAGCTGTGCCTCGCTGCCTATCATTCACTGTGATTCTACACACGATCCTGGCCAGGGGGATCTGTCACATGTGTCATGTGCTTATCCTGCTGACGACCCCCCAGTGTAGTAAGTGCCTCACTGGATGTTTCCCATCCATTTTATCTCCTGCTTTTATCTCTTGTTTTTAACCTCTTGTTTTTAACCACCTCCCGACCGCTGTACGCACCGATGCGTCCGGGAGGTGGTTGTTTAGTTCCTCCTGGACGCATCGGCGCGTCCTCTCGCGAGACGCGAGATTACGTCACAGCCGGCCCGCGCATGCGCATCGCGGGCCGGCATTTCGCAGAAGACTATTTCGTCAGCAGCCTGCCGGCCACGATCATTGGCTGGCAGGCTGCTGATTTTTAAAAAAACCAATCAGCAGCCATATAACCCCACATATTAGTAAATATGATGGGGTTATATGGCTGCTGTGCTCCTCTGCTCCTTCTTTTGGTCGGTTGGTTCCAGCAGAGGAGCAGAGGAGCACATCTACTGTGAGTACCCACCACACCACATTTAGCCCCCAGATCACCCCAATTAACCCTTTGATCACCCCTTTTATCCCCCCTGTCAATCACTAGTGAAAGGAAAAAAGTGATCAGTGCAAACTGTCACTTTTTTTTTTCACTGTTATTGACCGTTAGGTTTTAGGTATAGTTTAGGTCCCTTGGTTAGGTAGTTAGCGATCAGTTAGCGCCCAGCCCACCGCACCGCAGTCCGTTATTCGCTGATTAGCGTATCGCTAATCAGCATTTGTACTTTTATAGTATCTGAAAGTGATCAAAACTGATCACGGTCAGATCTATAATAGTACTAGTGTCACTTTAGTTCGCCCTCCACCCAAAACGCAGTGTTTGCCCGATCAGGCCTGATCGGTCGCCCACACGTGCGTTTGCCCACGCCCGCCCCACCGCAGTGACAAAAAAATTTTTTTTTTGATCACTGCACATTCACTTTACACGCACTGCGGCGATAAAAAAATCAGTTTTGATATTTTTTATCAACCGCAGCGGCATCCGGTACTTCGCTAGCCTCCCATTTGTAAGACAGGCTTGCTTTTTTTTTCTTGGGTAGTCTCAGGGAATACCCCGAAATTTAGTTGCCCACATGTCTAACAGGGGGTATTCCTCTGAAGAGGCCTACAGGCTTCTGACCCAGTCGGATGAGGAGTGGGAACCCTCATCTGATGAATCCAGCGGGTCAGAATACGAACCTGTAGAAAGCAGTGGCTCTCTGACCCAAAGTTCGGACGAGGAGGCTGAGGTCCCTGATAGCACCAGGCGTACCCGGCCCCGTGTCGCTAGACCGCAGGTTGCGCAGGATCCGCTTCAAGAGCAGCAGAGTGGGGCTGGTGCTGTCGGATTACGTGGTGAGGCATACACCAGCAGCCCAGCCCTTCCTGGACCTAGTACCAGCACTGCCGTACAACCTGGTGAAGTAGCGAGCACCAGAAGGGCAGTTGAAGCTGGTACGGTGGCACGTGCAGTAGTGACCCCGTCGCAGCCACCGCAAAGACGTGCCCGTAGAGCCCCTAGAATCCCAGAGGTGCTGGCAAACCCTGATTGGCAGTCCCCAACTTCAGCCGCACCCGTAGTTTTCCCTTTCACCGCCCAGTCTGGAGTTCGGGTTGAGACAGCTCAGATCGATTCGGCCCTGGGATTTTTTGAGCTGTTCTTGACTGCGGAGCTTTTAGACTTAGTCGTGGCAGAGACAAACAGGTATGCCACACAATTTATAACCGCTAACCCGGGAAGCTTTTATGCCCAGCCTTTCCGGTGGAAACCAGTCCAAGTTTCCGAATTTAAAACTTTTCTGGGCCTCCTCCTCAACATGGGCCTGACAAAAAAGCATGAATTGAGGTCATATTGGTCCACGAACCCGATTCATCACATGCCCATGTTCTCTGCTGCTATGTCCAGGACACGATTTGAGGTCATCCTGCGTTTCCTGCACTTTAGCGACAACACCGCCTCCCGTCCCAGGGGCCACCCTGCTTTTGACCGGCTCCACAAAATTCGGCCCCTCATAGACCATTTCAACCAGAAATTTGCAGATATTTATACCCCAGAGCAAAACATCTGCATAGACGAGTCCCTAATACATTTTACCGGGCGCCTTGGCTTCAAACAATACATCCCAAGCAAGCGCGCCCGGTATGGGGTCAAATTGTATAAGCTCTGTGAAAGGGCCACAGGCTATACCCACAAATTTCGGGTCTATGAGGGAAAAGATCAGACCCTGGAGCCGGTCGGTTGCCCTGACTACCTGGGGAGCAGTGGGAAGACAGTTTGGGACTTGGTCTCACCCTTATTCGGCAAGGGGTACCATCTTTATGTGGACAATTTCTACACAAGTGTGGCCCTCTTTAGGCATTTGTTTTTAGAACGGATTGGCGCCTGTGGTACCGCGCGAACTAGTCGCGTGGGCTTCCCCCAACGGCTCGTTACCACCCGTCTTGCAAGGGGGCAGAGGGCCGCACTGTGTAACGAAGAACTGCTCGCGGTGAAATGGAGAGACAAGCGTGACGTTTACATGCTCTCCTCCATTCACGCAGACACGACAATACAAATTGAGCGAGCAACCCGTGTCATTGAAAAGCCCCTCTCAGTCCACGACTATAACCTCCACATGGGAGGGGTCGACTTCAATGACCAGATGTTGGCTCCGTATTTAGTTTCCCGACGCACCAGACGCTGGTATAAGAAGGTGTCTGTATATTTAATTCAATTGGCTCTGTACAATAGTTTTGTTCTCTACAGTAAGGCTGGGAGAACTGGATCCTTCCTCAAATTTCAGGAAGAGATCATCGCGAACCTCCTGTATCCAGGAGGTTCCGTGGCCCCATCCACCAGTGTAGTTAGCCGTCTACACGAGCGACACTTCCCCAGTGTCGTTGCTGGTACCTCAAACCGACCGCCACCCCGAAAAAAATGTCGTGTCTGTAGCAGGAGTGGAATAAGGCGTGACACCCGCTATTTCTGTCCTGACTGTCCCGACCACCCTGCCCTATGCTTAGGGGAGTGTTTCCGAAAGTACCACACACAGGTACACCTAGCATAGGGATCACATCTCACCAGGATAGGCACACAGGGCTATTAGGGCCCATTCACTCACAGCTGCTGCAAACGTCTCCTTTCACATGGGACAAAGTGCATAACGCACTTCGCCACATCTTTGGGCGATTTGCGCTTTGCACATTGACCCATGGGGAAGGAGAGGTTTGTTCTATAAAGGTAAAAAAAAAAAAAAAAAACAGGTAAGCAACAGGTTAATGTTTAGTTCCAAAAGTTAAAGTTACATGTTCTGTTCCAAAGTTAATAAAATTATTGCGTTGTGGCCTGTTTTTTTTTTTTTTTTTTTGTCTTTTTACCTTCCAGGTGGACCAACCGATCGACCAGCTGCAGCACCGATGTGCATTCTGACAGAAGCATTGCGCTGCTGTCAGATTACACGCAAGTCGGTGTATGCGGCGCTGCAAGACGGGATTTTCTCCTCTGCAGTGACAGATACGTTTGCCGAGGCATACGAGCTGAGGAGGAGGCGGCGTTCCTATGCTTTGGCAAGCACTTTGTATATATATATATATATATATATATAAAAAAAAAATCCCGGCAATGATTTATTCATCCACATCGATTGATGCGAATGGAGAAATCTGGTTTGCCAGGGCATACGAGCTAAGTGGGTATGGATGTAGGGCGGAGCTCCTATGTCCTGGCAGACGCCTTTCCCCTCCATTTTTTTTTTTTGGCAGAGATTTTTTCATCCACATTGATCGATGCGAATGAAGAAATCTGTGCCGTTCATTTTTTTCTTTCAGCCCAGAGGCTGAACGGAAAAAAAAAATCTCATTACCTGTATGCTCAATATAAGGAGGATAGCAGAAACTCCTAATGCTGGCCATACATGTAATGATTGCGGAGACCCTCAAATGCCAGGGCAGTACAAACACCCCACAACTGACCCCATTTTGGAAAGAAGACACCCCAAGGTATTTGCTGAGGGGCATATTGAGTCCATGAAAGATTGAAATTTTTGTCCTAAGTTAGCGGAAAGTGAGACTTTGTGAGAAAAAACAAAAAAAAAATCAATTTCCGCTAACTTATGCGAAAAAAAAATAAAATTCTATGAACTTGCCAGGCCCCTCATTGGATACCTTGGGGTGTCTTCTTTCCAAAGTGGGGTCACATGTGGGGTATTTATACTGCCCTGGCTTTTTAGGGGCCCTAAAGCGTGAGAAGAAGTCTGGGATCCAAATGTCTAAAAATGCCCTCCTAAAAGGAATTTGGGCCCCTTTGCGCATCTAGGCTGCAAAAAAGTGTGACACATCTGGTATCGCCGTACTCAGAAGAAGTTGGGGAATGTGTTTTGGGGTGTCATTTTACATATACCCATGCTGGGTGAGAAAAATATCTTGGTCAAATGCCAACTTTGTATAAAAAAATGGGAAAAGTTGTCGTTTGCCAAGATATTTCTCTCACCCAGCATGGGTATATGTAAAATGACACCCCAAAACACATTCCCCAACTTCTCCTGAGTACGGCGATACCAGATGTGTGACACTTTTTTGATGCCAAGGTGGGCAAAGGGGCGCATATTCCAAAGTGCACCTTTCGTATTTCACCGGTCATTTTTTACAGATTTTGATTGCAAAGTACTTCTCACACATATGGGCCCCTAAATTGCCAGGGCAGTATAACTACGCCACAAGTGACCCCATTTTGGAAAGAAGACACCCCAAGGTATTCCGTGAGGGGCATGGCGAGTTCCTAGAATTTTTTATTTTTTGTCGCAAGTTAGTGGAATATGAGACTTTGTAAGGAAAAAAGAGAAAAAAAAAAAAATCATCATTTTCCGCTAACTTGTGACAAAAAATAAAAAATTCTAGGAACTCGCCATGCCCCTCACGGAATACCTTAGGGTGTCTTCTTTCCAAAATGGGGTCACTTGTGGCGTAGTTATACTGCCCTGGCAATTTAGGGGCCCAAATGTGTGAGAAGTACCTTGCAATCAAAATGTGTAAAAAATGCCCTGCAAAATCCGAAAGGTGCACTTTGGAATATGTGCCCCTTTGCCCACCTTGGCAGCAAAAAAGTGTGACACATCTGGTATCGCCGTACTCAGGAGAAGTTGGGGAATGTGTTTTGGGGTGTCATTTTACATATACCCATGCTGGGTGAGAAAAATATCTTGGTCAAATGCCAACTTTGTATAAAAAAATGGGAAAAGTTGTCTTTTGCCAAGATATTTCTCTCACCCAGCATGGGTATATGTAAAATGACACCCCAAAACACATTCCCCAACTTCTCCTGAGTACGGCGATACCACATGTGTGACACTTTTTTGCTGCCAAGGTGGGCAAAGGGGCGCATATTCCAAAGTGCACCTTTCGGATTTCACCGGTCATTTCTTACACATTTTGATTGCAAAGTTCTTCTCACACATTTGGGCCCCTAAATTGCCAGGGCAGTATAACTACCCCACAAGTGACCCCATTTTGGAAAGAAGACACCCCAAGGTATTCTGTGAGGGGCATGGTGAGTTCCTAGAATTTTTTATTTTTTGTCGCAAGTTAGTGGAATATGAGACTTTGTAAGAAAAAAAAAAAAATAAAAATCATCATCATTTTCCGCTAACTTGTGACAAAAAATAAAAAGTTCTATGAACTCACTATGCCCATCAGCGAATACCTTAGGGTGTCTACTTTCCGAAATGGGGTCATTTGTGGGGTAGTTATACTGTTTGGGCATTGTAGAACCTCAGGAAACATGACAGGTGCTCAGAAAATCAGAGCCGTTTCAAAAAGCGGAAATTCACATTTTTGTACCATAGTTTGTAAATGCTATAACTTTTACCCAAAGCATTTATTTTTTTGCCCAAACATTTTTTTTTATCAAAGACATGTAGAACTATAAATTTAGCGAAAAATTTATATATGGATGTCGTTTTTTTTGCAAAATTTTACAGCTGAAAGTGAAAAATTTCATTTTTTTGCAAAAAAATCGTTACATTTCGATTAATAACAAAAAAAGTAAAAATGTCAGCAGCAATAAAATACCACCAAATGAAAGCTCCATTAGTGAGAAGAAAAGGAGGTAAAATTCATTTGGGTGGTAAGTTGCATGACCGAGCGATAAACAGGTGAAAGTAGTGTAGTGCAGAAGTGTAAAAAGTGGCCTGGTCATGAAGGGGGTTTCACCTAGCGGGGCTGAAGTGGTTAATCACCTGCTGCTGCTGTTGCTGGAAGTGACCATTGTCTGTCTGTTCTAATCTTCCCTTTATTTTGTACTACTGTGCCACCGGGACAGTACATTCTCCACCTACTTTCAGCTTGGATTGGCGCTTTCGTACGTTTCTCTATTTCCCTTGGTCAGTTGAACCCCTTTCAACTCACCTTCTCCCTTGTGTATCTCATTTTTGCATAGAGTGCCTTCATTGGACACTTCTTTAGCTGCCTTCCTTGCGCTACTCGGACCTACTGTACAACTCTGTACCACCACTGTCGGCGCCAACTTTCACACACTCTGGGGATTTTTCCAGATCCTTGAGTGGTTGAATTAACTTCCTTTTTTTCTTCCTATACAGACAGAGAAAGGCCATAAACGATTTCTTGAAGATCCAAGCGGACAGGAGTTCTCCCCTGTGTAACTTCGATGTCAGCCAGTGGCAGCTCATGCGTGACACCTGCCGTTTACTGAGGCCCTTTAAGGAGGCCACGTTATTTGTCAGTCGCTAGGACTACAGGATGAACAATGTCATTCCAGCTCCATCAGCAGTAACTTGAGTCTAGAGTCACTGATTAGCAGCTTTCTTTACCCAAGTAGTAAAGAAATTACTTACCAGCAGCAGCAGCAGCAGCTAGACCTGGAGCAGGACCAGCAGGTGGTGACATACTTGGACAGCACCCTGCCACCCCACATTGAAGATCCGCTGGACTACTAGGCAGAAAAACTGGTTTTGTGGCTGCAACTGGCAGAGTTTGCCCTGGAAAAGCTGTCCTGCCCAGCCAGTAGTGTGGCATCAGAGCAGGTATTTAGTGCAGCAGGGGCCATAGTTACCCCAAAAGGAACTCGCCTGTCATTCCCAAAATGTGGAGAGACGGACCATTGTCAAGATGAATCAGGCATGGATTAGCCAGGATTTCCACCCACCAATGCCTGATGCATCAGACTGGATCATCCATGGTGCCACACCAACACTTTGACAAAAGAGACCGGTTTCTTCTGGCTACCTGCCTCAGCTATTATTCTGATGCTACCACCCGCCTGATGCCACACATCTGATGTCAAGTGCTCCTTATTTCACCCACTATCTTCAGCTGGTACTGGTATTGCCACCCACCTCCCCACTCTGTCACCGTGTCACTCTGTGGTCTCCTGATGCTGCTGCCACATTCACACTATGTCACCTTGCCACTCTGTGGTCTCCTGATGCTGCTGCCACCTCCACACTATGTCACCTTGCCACTCTGTGGTCGCCTGATGCTGCTTCCACCTCCACACTATGTCACCTTGCCACTCTGTGGTCTCCTGATGCTGCTGCCACCTCCACACTATGTCAACCTTGCCCCTCTGTGGTCTCCTCATGCTGCTGCTATCTCAACACTATGTTACCTTGCCACTTTGTGGCTTACTGATGCTGCTGCTGCCACCTTCTAACACTGTGGTCTCCTCATGCTGCTGCCACCTCCACACTGTCAATGTGGCACCCTGTGGCCTCCTCCTGATGCTGCTGCCACCTCCACACTCTGTCATTGTGCCACTCTGTGGCCTCCTGATGCTTCTGCTGCTGCCACCTCCCCACTGTAATTTTGCCACCCTGTCGCCTCCTTCTGATGCTGCTGCTGCAGCCACCTCCAAACTCTGTCATTATGCCACTCTGTGGACTCCTGATGATGCTGCTGCCACCTCAACAGTGTCATTGTGCCACCCTGTGGCCTCCTCCTGATGTTGCCACCTCCACACTCTGTCATTGTGCCACCCTGTGGTCTCCTCTTGATGCTGCTGCCACTTCCACATGCTGTCATTGTGCCACTCTGTGGTTTCCTCATGCTGCTGCTGCCACCTTCACACTGTCATTGTGCCACCCTGTGGCCTCCTCCTAATGCTGCTGCCGCCACCTCCACACTCTGTCATTGTGCGACTCTGTGGCCTCCTGATGCTGCTGCCACCTCTACACTGTCATTGTGCCACTCTTTGGCCTCCTCCTAAAGCTGCTGCTGCTGCCGCCACCCCCACACTCTGTCATTGTGCCACTCTGTGGCCTCCTGATGCTCCTGCTACCACCTCCACACTCTGTCATTGTGCCACCCTGTGGCCTCCTCATGATACTGCTGCTGCCACCTCCACACTGTCAATGTGGCACCCTGTGGCCTCCTCCTGATGCTGCTGCCACCTTCCACACTCTGTCATTGTGCCACTCTGTGGCCTCCTGATGCTTCTGCTGCTGCCACCTCCCCACTGTAATTTTTCCACCCTGTCGCCTCCTTCTGATGCTGCTGCTGCAGCCACCTCCAAACTCTGTCATTATGCCACTCTGTGGACTCCTGATGATGCTGCTGCTACCTCAACAGTGTCATTGTGCCACCCTGTGGCCTCCTCCTGATGTTGCCACCTCCACACTCTGTCATTGTGCCACCCTGTGGTCTCCTCTTGATGCTGCTGCCACTTCCACACTCTGTCATTGTGCCACTCTGTGGTTTCCTCATGCTGCTGCTGCCACCTTCACACTGTCATTGTGCCACCCTGTGGCCTCCTCCTGATGCTGCTGCCGCCACCTCCACACTCTGTCATTGTGCGACTCTGTGGCCTCCTGATGCTGCTGCCACCTCTACACTGTCATTGTGCCACTCTTTGGCCTCCTCCTAAAGCTGCTGCTGCTGCCGCCACCCCCACACTCTGTCATTGTGCCACTCTGTGGCCTCCTGATGCTCCTGCTACCACCTCAACACTCTGTCATTGTGCCACCCTGTGGCCTCCTCATGATACTGCTGCCGCCACCTCCACACTCTGTCATTGTGCTACTCTGTGGCCTCCTGATGCTGCTGCTGCCACCTCAACACTTTTATTGTGCCACTCTTGGGTCTCCTCATGCTGCTGCTGCTGCCACCGCCTCCACACTATCATTGTGCCACCCTTTGGCCTCCTCATGCTGCTGCTGCCGCTACCTCTACACTCTGTCATTGTGCCACTCTGTGGCCTCCTGATGCTGCTGCTGCCACCTCCACACTGTCCTTGTGCCACCTGTTGGCCTCCTCCTGATGCTGATGCTGCTGCCACCTCCACACTCTGCCACTCTGTGGACTTCTCATGCTGTTCCCACCTTCCCCACTTCATGACTGGGCCACTATTTCGCCTTTCAGCCTGGCTGACATCATCATTTATTTGAACCTTCTTCTGATCTGTCAGAAGGAAGTAAAAATGAGATGCAAAACGTATCCTATGTAACAGCTGTAAGGCCTGCATGACATGGTCCCTATTTTGAATCAGAATTGGCTTATGATTTGGTAGCCAAAAGCAGGAGTGGGTACAAAACACAGAAGACATGCAAATATTCCATTCATGTGTCATCTCTGTTTTGGATCCACTCCTGTTGTTTTGGGCTTTAGCAATACTGATGGCTTACTGACCAAATGCTGACTAAGTGAAGGCGGATGCTCCACAGACAGAATCAGTTTTTTGGGGGTTATTGTTCTGACGGATCAGAGGAAGGGGGCTCTACTTGAATTAGCGTTTAATAGAACAGGTTCTGTATACATTTATGTGGAATCACCTGACGATGTGTAAACAGAGTGCACTTCTTCATTGACCTGTAAGGCTGAGTTCACACATCAATTCTCGGGACGTTTGTAGAATTGCTGCACCTACCCGGCTGTCTGCCAACTTGGAGCTGCGCTTCTACAAACGCTGCAAGATATGATATGATGGCTTCTGTAGCGATGTTCCTACCTGGCCGTCTGCCAAAATCGAAGCAGCGCTTCTACAGAAGCCATCACATCATTTTTCGCAGCATTTGCAGAAGCACTGTTCCTAGCTGGCAGATGCCCATCTGCCAGCTATACGCTGTGATCAATTCTCGCAGTGTTTGTAGAAGCACTGCTCCCCCCCCCCCCCCAATATCCCGCTCTAGCCGTCCACTCCTGTGAGCAGAACAGTCTGCTGAAAAAAGGAACAGAGGCAGGGACAGTTGGGAAGGCCGAGGCAGGGACAGTGGCAGGGAGAGTGGAAGCTGAGTAACCCCCTCTCTGGATCCCTCTGGGATGACCTTGGCTGCCATTAATACCAAATAAAGAACTAAATATATATATAGTGTAGGCACTATCTTGTGCTACACAAATACAGCGCTCTGTTTTTTCTTTCATAGAAGCACAATTTCTGTCTGTTATTGCCAAACCAGTTTTGGTGAATTATAAATATATAAAAGTGCTGCAATCAGCTGCCCAAATGTATTCCTTGGAGTATAAAAGTGCATTAACCCTCTGTTGATGCATCCCTGAGAATATAGCACCCTGGAAGTTTTTTTTATTGAAGCGCAATTTCTGTCTGTTAGTGCCAAACCAATTTGGGGAAATATACAGTAAATATATTATATTATAAATGAGACAAAGATAAATCATTTCACAACTTTTTCCACCTTTAATGTGACCTATAAACTGTACAACTCAATTGAAAAACAAACTGAAATCTTTTAGGTAGAGGGAAGAAAAAATATAACTATAAAATAATATGGTTGCATAAGTGTGCACACCCTTAAACTAATACTTTGTTGAAGCACCTTTTGGTTTTATTACAGCACTCAGTCTTTTTGGGTATGAGTCTATCAGCATGGCACATTTTGACTTGCCAAGATTTGCCCACTCTTCTTTGCAAAAACACTCCAAATCTGTCAGATTGCGAGGGCATCTCCTGTGCAGAGCCCTCTTCAGATCACCCTACAGATTTTCAATCGGATTCAGGTCTGGGCTCTGGCTGGGCCATTCCAAAACTGTAATCTTCTTCTGGTGAAGCTATTCCTTTGTTGATTTGGATGTATGCTTTGGGTCGTTATCATGCTGAAAGATGATGTTCCTCTTAATGTTCAGCTTTCTAGCAGAAGCCTGAAGGTTTTGTGCCAATATTGACTGGTATTTGGAACTGTTCATAATTCCCTCTAGCTTAACTAAGGCCCCAGTTCCAGCTGAAGAAAAACAGCCCCTTGGCATGATGCTGCCACCACCATGCTTCACTGTGGGTATGGTGATCTTTTGGTGATGTGCAGTGTTGTTTTTGGGCCAAACATATCTTTTGGAATAATGGCCAAAAAGTTCAACCATGGTTTCATCAGACCAGAGCACCTTTTCCCACATGCTTTTGGGAGACTTCAGATGTGTTTTTGCAAAATGTAGCCTGGCTTGGATGTTTTTCTTCGTAAGAAAGGGCTTTCGTCTTGCCACTCTACCCCATAGCCCAGACATATGAAGAATATGGGGGATTGTTGTCACATGTACCACACAGCCAGTACTTACCAGATATTCCTGCAGCTCCTATAATGTTGCTGTAGGCCTCTTGGTAGCCTCCCAGACCAGTTTTCTTCTTGTCTTTTCATCAATTTTGGAGGGACGTCCAGTTCTTGGTAATGTCACTGTTGTGCCATATTTTCTCCACTTGATGATGACTGTCATTACTGTGTTCCATGGTATATCTAATGCCTTGGAAATTCTTTTGTATATCTGGACATAACTACTGTAAGCGGGACACATATCTGGACATAACTACTGTGAGGGGGACACATATCTGGCCATAACTACTGTGAGGGGGACACATATCTGGCCATAACTACTGTGAGGAGGCACATATCTGGCCATAACTACAGTAAGGGGGCACATATCTGGACATAACTACTACTGTGAGGGGGGCATATATCTGGCCATAACTACTGTGAGGGGCCACAAGGAGGACATTACTATTTTGAAGGGACCACAGGGTGGGCTTAATTACTGTGAGGGTCCACAAGGTGGGCATTAGTACTGTGTAGTAGCACTTAGGGGAAATGTATGCCATACATTGGCATGGCTCAGTGTTACAGGCCAGCACATCGCCCCCTGCTGGTGATTTGACAGGGGCAGTCACCATCCCTTCCTTATGTGATTATTCTTTTTTCTCTATCACCACAGGGACCTTGTTCTGGATCCAGTGGACATCACGCCGACGCCAGCGACACCCTGGATGAGGTAGGACCAGATTTTATTAGTTAGGACTGGGTGATTGTAGCCATGCATTGGGCTTATGGCTCTTTCACATGAGCGGATGCCGTGCGGGTAATCTGCTGCTTGAAAGAGAGCCAAGCCCCGTCCCGGACAGCCAAGACACGGAGCATTAACATGATTGATAATGCTCTTTGCCTCTCTGTGATCTATTTGCTACAAAATCACAGTGACAACTTTGTCTCACTGTGATTTTGTAGTAAAAAGGTCACAGAGAGGCACGGAGCATTATTAATCCCAATCCAGGGGGCCCAAGTAAATTCTTGCGGCAGGTTGAGGGGGGGGGGGCGCGACAGGGAGGGGGCCCCATGGATCAGTTTCGCATCGGGGCCCCATGGATTTTGTGTACGCCACTGCCGTGTGTCCATAAGTTCAAAGGAGAGAGAACAGAAGACCGCAGAAGGGAGCCAGGGAAAAGTATGGAGCAAAAGGAATGCAAACGAGTATGGTTTTTATTAATAGGTACAAAAGGCTTGGTTTGAAGTGTAAAATGGTGCACAAAGCTGGAAAATCCCTTTAAAGTCTATGAACTCCTTTGTGCAATAAAAACCAATAACCTCATATCTTACTGTAATGCAGCAAATCATTAAATTGCACTTGTTTGTTTTCTGGTATCAGCTTTGCTTCACATGCCCTCAGAAATGCTCTTCTATGAGTTTCTCTCACTGCTGTCATCTCCTGTGAGGCTCTATCGGAGTTCCTATGGATTTCACATGCACAAGCTCTGCTGCCCCCCCCCCCCCCACATCCTGTTACATAGCTCAGCTACCAGCCACTTACATACAGATGGCAGCAGATATATTTCTCACTATTTCTAACTTTCCATTCTGTAGAAATCCATTATTTGTGGACAGCAATAGATATTTCTGCTGATAACATTAGTGCAGCGATCTACAGTCACAACCATGGCGTTTTAAGCAGGATATAGATCTCATTACTGACTGCTCTCACTACATGCACTTTCTTCTGAATACAGTATTGTGTGCAGTCCTCACAGTGAGCGGTCACTTTTCCCACTCAGATTAGTATAGTGTGACAGAAACAGGCGTCGTTCAACTATAGAACAAAAAAGAAGAATGGCGCACCATAGGGTAATAACGTAGAGATTATAGATAAAAAGGTATCTCCACTGGGGAGGCTCACCTGATGGAGTTGTGCTACTTTAGGCACAACTCTAATGTGGACGTGTATCAAATTGCCATGAACTCCTCACAACGGATGGTGTGCAGCCCGGGATGGATACTTCTGTTCAGGGATGCCTGGAATCCCGCAGAAAGCCAGTGGTTCAGATAAAAGAAAAGGTGTCCCACGTGGTTTTTGTGCCGTGGGACACCTTTTCTTTTATCTGAACCACTAGTATAGTGTGACGACATACAATGCTATGTACACATATAAGTACACAGGGGGAAGATTTATCAAAACTAGTGCAAAAGAAAACTGGCTTAGTTGCCCATAGCAACCAATCAGATTCCTCCTTTCATTTTCCAATGGAGCTGTAAAAAATGAAAGGTGGTATCTGATTGGTTGCTATGGGCAATTAAGCCAGTTCTACTTTACACCAGTTTAAAAAATGACTATATATATATGTGAGGAACAGAAGTATTTGAACACCCTGCGATTTTGCAAGTTCTCCCACTTAGAAATCATGGAGGGGTCTGAAATTCACATTGTAGGTGCGTTCCCACTCTGAAAGACAGAATAAAAATAAATAAATTCAGGAAATCACATTCTATGATTTTTAAAGAATTTATTTGTCTTCACCATCGGGCCTTCACAAGCTTCCAGCTTGCCATGGTATAGCTAAGCCTGATCAGGGAAAGTGTAAGGCTGGGTTCAGACCTGAGCGTTCTGAAAGGAGCGCTCTGTATGCGCGATTGTACCGGCGTTTGCAATTGCGCATACAGAGACAAGCGAACGCTCATTGTCGCGCGTTCCCGCTGAAGTCTATGTACGGGAACGCGCGACAAGACGCCCCAAAGAAGCTCATGTACTTCTTGGGTCGTCGGGCGTTTTACAGCGCGATCGTACGCGCTGTAAAACGACCAGGTGAGAACCATGCCGATAGGGAAGCATTGGTTTCTCCTTGTTGAGCGTTTTACAGCGCGTAGGAACGCGCTGTAAAACGCTCAGGTGTGAACCCAGCGTAAAGTCACAATACACTGCTGTACTGCAGTGTATTATAGAGGCATTAGACCCACTGGATCTTCACGAACCAAGTGGGTCTGGGTTAAAAAAAAGTTTTAAAAAAAGTTTTAAAAAAAAGTTTTAAAAAGTGAGAAAAAAGTAAAAAAAAATCTAAATTCTTCTTATAGCCACACCTTTATAATAAATAAAAATTGAAAAAATTAAATACACTACACATGTTTGATATCACCGCATCCGTAACGACATGATCTATGAAAGGGTCATGTTACTTTCCCCGTACGGTGAACGCCATAAAAAAAAAAACTATGATGGAATTGAAATTTTGCCCACCTCATTTCCCCCAAAAAAGTATAAAAAATGTCATATGTACTTAAAAATGGTACCAATCAGACTGTCACCTTACCCCGCAAAAAATGCGCCCCTACATGAGACAATTGCCCCAAAAATGAAAAAAATATGGCTTTCAGAAAATGCAGACACAAAAAAGTTTTTTTCTAAAATGCTCTTATTGTGTTAAAGTGAAATAAAATTTAAAAAGTATACATATTAGGTATTGCCGCGTCCATAACAACCAGCTCTATAAAAATATCACATGACCTAACCCCTCAGGTGAACACTATGAAAAAAATAAAAACTGTGCCAAAAAAGCAATTTTTTGTCACCTTACACCACAAAAAGTGTATTACCAAGCGATCGTAAAGTCATATGTACCCAAAATAGTACCAATCAGACCATCACCTCATCCTGCAAAAAATAACACCCTTCCTAAGACAATCGCCCAAAGAATAAAAAAAATATGACTTTCAGAAGATGGAGGCACAAAAAGGTAAATTTTTTAAAAAAAATGCTTTTATTGTGTAAAAAAATTAATAAAATTTGACATATTAAGTATCGCTGCATCCGTAACAGACTACTCTATAAAAATATCACATGATCTACCCCCTATGGTGAATGCTGTAAAAATAAAAAATGTGCCACAACAACCTTTTTTTTGGTCTACTTGCCCAATAAAGTGTAATATTGACTGGTCAAAAAATATTATGTACCCAAAATTGGGACGAATGAAAATGTCAACTCTTCCTGCAAAAAAAAAAGTCCCTGCACAAGACGATTAGCAGAAATCTTTCAGAAAATGGAGACACAAAAACATGATTTTTTTTTCAAAAATGCTTTATGCAAAAGTGAATGTTATCAATAAAACTGTCACCTTATCCCATAGTTTCCAAAATGGGGTTACTTTTTGGGAGCTTCTACTGTAGGGTGCATCAGGGGGGCTTCAAATGGGACATGGCGTCTAAAAACCAGTCCAGCAAAATCTTCCCTCCACAGCAGTTTACAACCACACATGGGGTGTTTCTGTAAATCGAAGAATAAGGGTAATAGATTTTGAGTTTTATTTGACTGGTAACCCTTCATGTGTTACAGGAAAAAATTTATTAAAATGGTTTTGGAAATTCTCATAAAAATTTTAAGAATTGCTGCTAAAATTCTGAGCCATCTAACGTCCTAAAAAAATTAAATTACAACTACAAAATGATACCAACATAAAGTAGACATATGGGAAATGTAATGTAATAACTATTTTGTGAGTTATCACTATCTGCCTTAAAAGCAGAGAAATCAAAATTTAGAAAATTGCAAATTTTTCCAAATTTTCTGTACATTTTGGATTTTTTTTATAAATAAAGGTAATTTATATTGACTTAAATTTAATACTTTGATGAAGTACAATGTGTCACGAGAAGTCAATATCAGAATGGCTTGGATAAGTAAAAGTGTTCCAAAGTTATTACCACATAATTTGGCTGGTCCTTAAGGTGAAAATGACTAAGTCCTGAAGGAGTTAAGCATGGAATTTAAATGATAATGATTAAAAACGCTGTGTACCAAATCTCAGATGGATTTTATGGGGCCAATTGCCCTTATTGCCACAAAGCTCAGAACATTGTCAACCATAGTTAAAAATATAAGGAACATACAGGCTACCCAGTTAATCAGACTCCATGTCATCCCTTCCAGCCACACCAGACATACTAATTCCCATGTGTGCATTCTCTTCTGTGAAGGTTATTTTTGTGTTTTCCTTCTAATTCCAATTTTAGGTTTAGTGTCTCCTTCAGCAGTATTTAAGCAGTAAACTTTAATGTTACTGAATAGGTTTGTTGTGTTTGCAGTTTTATTGCCCAGTCTGATGACAATTAGCTTGTTAGCTTGGCAAGCTGTTTTAACAAGGTTGCTTAATGTTTGCATATTTGCAAAACTATATGCAAATATGCTTAACCTATACAGGAAGTTTTAGCAGAAATGCATTTGTTGACAACCATTTTACAATATGCAGAGCTCAGCAAGTATGGTTAAAGTATCAAATGGGGCTTTCTTGTCTTAAATAGCTAGCACGTGCCAAATAAACCTATGCGAGCATCCTCGGATTTACTGGTTCAACCCTGCTACCCCGACCTCATGCTTCTGAATTATGATTTTGTTCCTTTCTACTCTCTGGAATGTAACCTGGGGATTCCCTGTACTAAAGTCCATACCTAAGGTCCTGCCTTACTCACCCCTCAAGTCCCGTCTGGCGGCCTGGACACACTACCCCTCTTCTTCCTCACCCACAGTTTACTCGGCCACTGGAGTATCATTCTTATTCTGCAGGCAACAGTCTGTGCTTTACTTCTCAGTCTGTTCTCCCTGCTGGTAGCGCGTTTACGTGTCACCTTAATTCTTCCACAGCCTATGGCTGTTGGTATCAGGGTACATAAGGGCTGGTACAGTTTGTCTGCCCATGTACCAAACTCTACATGTCTACCGATTCTGACCCTCTGCTGCCTGACTGGACCACTGCCTGTTTACCATATTGACTCTTTGCCCTCAAATTAGTTTCACGCATTTGCACAAACTATGCCTGCCCTCACCTCTACCTGTTTCCTGACTACGAGTATTGCCTAATCCCACTGTGCTTTGCATCAGCATCTCTGACCCCTGTGGGTCAGCAGCTAACCACACCAGGTTTATTCCAAGAGGTAGCAGCCTGGTGTATCCCCTGCAGCAAAGGGTAGATGCCTGTATAGGGGTCAAAGGGTGAAAACTAGGGGACCACCAGGATAACACCCTCAGGACTAGCCCAAAGTCAAACCGGTTGATTGGCACAGTGGGTCCACATCCATTGTCCATAACACTTTCCTTTAGATTTCTGTAGATTTCATTATATGTAGGTATTTAATATTCTGAAGGAACAGATCCCTTATTTATATTTTTTATGGGGTGGTAGCGGTACATCCCTGGTCTAAATAGGGCCTAATATTCAGATACAAATACACTCTCATATACTGATTGCTAAAATATCCAGAAATGTAAAGACTAATAGAAGCATTATCATAGCAAACCAATTTTCTTTTAATTCAATTATTGATTATGTCTCAAAATGAAAACATTGTTAATCATTGTTTAATCAGTATTCTAATAACCTCTACATAACTGGCTGCGATATTGATTACGTTATTGGCCGCTGCCTGATTTCAAGTTAAAGTACAGAAACTATTTCTCCTGTAAGTACAGGGATTTTACCAGCAATGATTATATACTTTTACATCTTAACTGTGTATTATGTTGCTAATTATTATATTTTAAAGAGACATATAATAATCTAAACTCATCAACAATATTCTAACACAGTCTTTCATTTCATTAAAACTCAGTTGGGTTTATACATTTTTAACCATTTTATATCATGTAACTCTCAATTCGACCACCAGAGCACAACTTGATGTAATGTGTAGACAGGAGTTCAGTCTTTCCTGTGTGGCTCACTTCCTGTAAACTACAGGATTACATCAGTATCTACCAAATCCCTCCTTGCAGCTCTTAGACTGCCCCTTCACCAAACTCATCACTTCATGTTCCTCGGGCTGTCCCTCCATATATAGTGCTGCCAAAGATATTGTTTCTGCCTTATCTAAGGAAGCAGAAGATCAGTGATGTAATAAGTAAGTCCATACAATTATGAACTGCAGTTATAAAACTCCACTGACACAAACTGTCTAAGCTATTTGTGTGTGCTGTGTGCAGAATCTCCAGTGTATTCCTATATGATGCAGCTTCACACTGCTTTCCCTGCCTTCTTCTTGTAAGAGCGGACATGGAGAAATCTGAGACAAGCAGGAGGAAGGGAAGACAGGCTGAAGCTGCATCACATGGGATATCTGATACACTGAGACTCAGTGTGCATGTGTGATGAAACTCTGCCCCTCTATCTCTAGCAAGGTGGAGACATTATGGAAAAGATTGGGTGCGTCAAAGGAAACGTATTTGAAGGGTCCAAGAAATGAAGATGGCAGACAACCTATAAATGGCACAACAACTAAAAAATTCTTTAATAATAATATGCATATCATTTTATTTTTAAAATAATTCACATAAAAATACCAATTGTGCAATCTAAAAAAGAGATAATAAATAAATAAAAAAAAGTTTAAAACACAGTCCCTCTTTTGGTTCCTGTTATGGAGCTCACGCAATGCTTTGGAACCCTTGTTAAAATATAGCAGTCTTATGAAGTAAAATTGTCACCATGTATTATATTCCTCTATCATGCGGTTTTATATTCATGCAGTTTAACTTTTTTGCCACTTTGTTTTACTTTCCCAAATGCGGCATAGCTGTTAGTTTGTGCACTGGTGCTGGCACTTTTCTTTCAGTGCATGCAGATTAGGGATATCTGAACGCCAACTTCACTCCATAGCATTTATTTGATTCTTTCATAGAGAATCTTTGTTGTTCTCTTATGTTGCCGCTATGTTGCCTTTATATTTCTTTTCCAAACGCGTTTCTTTCTTTAGTGGCCCAAAAAAAATCAAATTTTTGTCCACTGAAGAAGAAACCAGTCAGGTTTCGAAACGCTAGGTGGGTATAGCAGGCTGGGCTGTATTCCAGTGAGCTCTTCACAATAATTGTATTCTTTAATAATAGTTCAAAAAAGTTAATATGTCGGTACTACCTTCCTCTGCTCCAATTTCTACCATACCATCGAATTATATGGAACTTGTCCAGGGATGGCAAGCAATGGATAAGTGGCGCTATGCATCAAATACTTCACGGTTCAACTTTCAAAAGAATAAACAATGCGGCACTCACCATAAAATCCTTTCTTTATTCATGAATCCATAAAATACATAGGCTTTGAAGTGCAAGATGCTAAACAAAGGCAACATAACATTTAATAGCAAACCATTTGCAGATACCCCTTGCTCCGGGGCACTGCAGACCTCTCTATGTGTGCTGTCTTGTACTACTCTCTTTTCTGTCCTTTGCAAAAAGAAATGTTGGCTTAACCCAGGGCGCATCACTCATTGCTTTATTTGCTAAGCTTTAGAGGCTAAAGATGAGAATATACACTCAATAGCTGTCGGAAAAAGTCTACCTCTCCCGACTCTCTCTCAGCTCGCCTATACACATACACATTTGGCTCAGTCAAATGTGTAAGTGTTTTCTATGGGGAGAGGGGAGAGAGCTGCACCCAGACACCTGGCGGTGGCTTATCTCCTGGGGGGACAAAAGGATTGGGCGAAAATATTAATTTCACCCGATTCTTCTCTCGCCTGACATCATCTGTTGGGGAGATTTGGGAGCTTCTCATACACATCAGAGTGTCAGCTGACCTCGCCATTCTTGACGGGCCTGTAGGAGGAAGGCAGCAGTAGTTCAGCTCTCTTTAGTAAGAAAAATGGGGACTAACTGAGCTGAAGCCTACATTCTTCATGGTCATCACAGATGCTGCCTCTATGTACCTATGATCTATGTACGTACGTCAGGCTGGACCACAAAAAGATTCCCACAGGTTCTGATAAAATAAAAGGACCTTTCAACAAGGTCCTTTGGTCAACAACCCTAATCCAACCACTGATATTGACAGTGGGTCATGAATTATTGATGATATAATCTGTATGTGCAATCATAGGATATGATACAATTAAAGTGAATGTGTATACATTCTCAGTAAATATTTTAAGGCAGTCCAGATATGCCCTGATCCTACACACCTTTGTTGGTGAATAGGGATGAGTGAATTTTTTCCCCCATACCAGTTTTGTCAGTTGGTATATGATGGCCATTAAGACTGGTGAATTAATTTGGTTTGGTGGATTTATTAGTAATAATTTCCCATATTATTCCATGACTGGTGAATTCAACAAATCTTGAACTCACGCAAAAAGATTCTCTCATTTCTACTTGTGAATGAAACCTTCAAACTCAGACATGGGGGAAAGAGTTTCACATTAGGATCTCAGTCAGATTGATTTTCATCTCTGGAACGTTGCTTCATTCACAAATAGCTCCCAGAACGGTTTGAATAAGTAATGAGTGATAGTGTCAAGGTTAACAGTGATCATATTATAATCTTTGTTATAATCTACCGCTCTGAAAGTCAGAGACAGCTCAACAAGCAATAATAGGCCACTAGATAGCACATTTTTATTACATGTCAAGGGCTGGGATGGAAGTATTGCACTAATATACTGTGGGGAATTGGAGCACAGTGCCATCAATGTGCAAGGAAAGCATACAAATAAGAAATGAAAATTCATTATACCAATATCGCCTCTTACAATGGATTCTTTCTGTGATGATGAGGGTCTGTGAAAGTAGGTTACACACTGTGAAACTACATTTTCTTTACACAATTCATTTATTAAAAAACTACGCATTCTCAGGGCTCAAAAAATAGCATCAAAAGACATTTATGATAAATATGGAAATTATGTCCTTGTCAGCCAGTCGGATACACGGATACATTTTCTTAAATGGGGTAATCCCATGACTTATTTAAAAACTGAAAATCACCAAAACTCATGAAGATGGGAAGGGCACCACCAATACGATAAGTACTGACAATTGGGTGCTGTCATGCATGTAATTAAAGTACAATAACACAGAAGCTAGTACATGTGTAACACCTGTAGGTAGGGACAGACAAGGAAAGTGAGCCCTAACCTAGAAGCCAGTCCACTTTCCCTACCTACTCGGCAGTATTACTCCTACTTGGCAGAACCGCAACTGGACGATGGTCCCTACTCTAAATAAGTGCAGAGATGCACAAACACCAAAAGACAACAAACACAAAAGCAGAGTCGTACGGCAATTGGTCAGAGCCAGACTGGCTGTGGTAAAATATAGAAACAAAAAAATTACCCAATAAAGGATCAAATATTATAATATACCATGATTAAACCTTATCTTAAAAAAACATGATGTAGCATCCAATGTGCTAACATAATGCTATATAAAATACCAGGTAACGGGCTCAGCAGAGTGTTTCTCCCAAAGTGGCTGTGCTGTTGCTGAGAATCGCGCCAACTGGAGCCTGGACAGGTACATTTATTACAACATGCATAGATAAGATGCACATGCATAGTAGTGGATGCATGGAATAGCCTTCCTGCAGAAGTGGTAGCTGCAAATACAGTGAAGGAGTTTAAGCATGCATGGGATAGGCATAAGGCCATCCTTCATATAAGATAGGGCCAGGGGCTATCCATAGTACTTAGTATATTGGGCAGACTAGATGGGCCAAATAGTTCTTATCTGCCGACACATTCTATGTTTCTATAATTAAAATACTAGATTTTACTGAGTCAATTTAAAAACTATTAAAAGCCAGAAAAACAGAGGTCATCAAATGAATGCTGGGAGACCCTCCCCTCACAGAACAGTTCCTGATACAACCATAGAGGTCTCAATGATATTCCTAAATATTCTGAAAAATATACAATATACTGTAGACTGAAAATTGCCCAATAAAGGATCACATATTATAATATACCGTGATTAAACCTTATCTTAAAAAAACATGATATGACATCCAATGTGCAAACATAAGTGCCAGTGCAATCAGTAATATAAAGTTTCACACGTATTGCTGTCATAGATCATGTGCGGCTTCATCAGAGGAAACGTGTCAATGTGAATGACCTATTATATAGCCCTCATAATCAACAAAATAACCAAAACTGCTTACATGTGCGGTAATACTATAATCAAGACTCGGCATGGCATCCGGAAGAGACAAAGGCTCATGCTCATAGTGGAATACAGAAGGTGGAACGCAGAGAAACCTGGAAATACACGATCAAAGATAAACGCAGGCGCACTTAGACATGTCTGATCGTCTATGGAATGCAAACTGTGGAATGCAAGCCCACCAGGAAGTGCGCAACCAAAGCGAGCACAGGTGCTTACAATCATTTCTGACCGCCAATGCAAATTGATATATCCCTCACGCATGCGTCCAATTACCATAAAGCGAACACAAGCAGCTTCAATAAATACATAACGCATGTGCCATATATTGCTATAGTAATAATAGCCAGGTCCTTGGGTTAAATAAAGAATATATGTAAACAATATAAGATGCAATACATAATCGTATAGGACAATAACCTATCTGACCAATATTTTTTTCTTTACTTTTCTTTTCCTTGTATCAGAAATAACAACAAGAAAAAGAAAATAATAAAGTATCACAGTGCGTCTCCAAAATCTTAAGCCGCACCCTTTAACTGATACTAGCATTCTGCCGTAATTTTCAAAGTAGACCTCCAAACTAAAAATACAGATTTACAGACTTTTTAGAACCTGAGGTGTATTAATCCTAGCCGATTAGACACATAAATGCATGGTCAGTTCTTCACTTCTTCTTAGCTGGTTAGGATCACTTAACCACCATCATGATAGCCCCATTTTTTGCAAAAGTTGTAGTCTCAGAGGTGAGCAGCATATACACTACTTACTAAATACCTTTTTCCACCTGCACTGTGAATGTTTACATGGTGTGTTCAATAAAAACATGGTAACATTTAATTCTTTGTGTGTTATTCGTTTAAGCAGACTGTGATTGTCTATTGTTGTGACTTAGATGAAGATCAGATCACATTTTATGACCAATTTGTTCAGAAATCCATATCATTCCAAAGGGTTCACATACTTTTTCTTGCGAGAATTATATAATGTTATCTGGTGTGCAAGTAATGGACCTCAGCCGCGGTCCCCTTAAGGGAGTAGGTTCGATCTCCTAAGCAAGTTACAAACAGAAAGTGCGGGAACCGCGCTCTACCAAACAGTTAATGTCAGTTCTTGAACCTTGCAACCATAGAGGACCGAACGTCCACTCCAGCTCGCAGAGGCGTTATTCGCAGAAAATTAATGTTCATACGAAAAGGTGTATAAACCGCCTCCTACTGGTCCACAGATCTCATGAAGGTTCACCAACCATGGAATCCAAAACACCGGACACGAATACCTTCAAGAAGGAATAGAACAGATGGTGCAATACCCTCAGGATCTTTCAAGGTAAGAGGTTTATTGTACTTACAATTATCATATTACAAACTTGCACATAGAAATGCCCGACCCGGGTTTCGCTATTCGCTTCTTCAGGGGCTGCGGTGCACTCACCGCTGCAAACACGAGTAAAATGTCTTCTACCCCGGAACTGAAACGGACTTCCGTTCTCAGATTGCTTATCACCTACAGGTGTCCGATATCAAACGTATATCAAATGTGCAATATAAATAAACATATAAAATCACATAAAATAGTCAATACATACAGTGTAAATACATACATATACATAAAATTTTACATATAAAATTATTATATAAAATCTATAAAAAGATGTAATAGTATCAAACAGATCAAGCCATACAAACTGCTTTTATATCCCACTCTATGTTTAGTCCCTGTGGGTGCAGGGTGTCCATCTCATATATCCATTGCGCCTCTTTTTTGTTAATTTGCGTGGCGGGATTACCTCCACGCCAATGGCGTTTTACTAGTTCAATACCGCAAAATTTTAAACCAATGGGATCTTTCTGGTGGACTCTTTTAAAATGGGCTGAAACACTATGCGTTTCCAGCCCCTTTCTGATATTTCTAATGTGTTCTGCCACCCGAACTTTAAGCTTCCTTAGTGTTCTACCTATATATTGGAGCCCACAAGGGCACTCCAACATATAGATAACTCCCATAGTTTCACAGGAGATGTTTCCCTTTATCCTTGAAGTAGTAGTTTTGGAGGTGGATACAATTTCTTTTATTTTAGATTTTTTCTTTTCTTCCCTAGAGCGGTTTTTGCAACAAGGGCAAAAACCACACCAGGTAAAGGCATTGGAGGAATTCGTTGTAGTGGAATCATTTTTCACAAAGCTGTGTACAATGCGATTCCTAACAGTAGGGGCTCTTTTAAAAATAAACGGGGGTATTTTTGGGATGAGGTCTCCAATAATCCGATCATTTTTTAGAACATTCCAGTTCTGATGGATAATTTTTCTAATCTGGGGGCACATAGTGGAATAGGACGTGGAGAAGGCAAATCGGTACTTATCCCTTATCTGGTTTGGATCCATATTTTTATTCCTTATTTTAGGGTTATCTGATTTTACTTCTTCTCTCAGTTTGTATAATGTTTCCCTTTCATATCCCTTTTCTATGAACCGATCTATAATGATGTTACTTTGATTCTCATAATCTTCTATGTTGGTGCAATTCCTTCTGATACGTTGTAGCTGTCCTTTCGGTACATTGCACAACCAGGGCTTATGATGACAGCTACTCCTTTCTATGTATCCATTCCGATCTGTGGGCTTAAAATAAGTTTTGGTTATGATTCTTCCTTGTTCTAACATAATCTCTAGATCAAGAAAGTGGATGGTGGTTTTACTAATCTCCTCAGTGAATTTTATGTTCCATTCATTGGAGTTGATATAGGAGATAAAATCCAACAATCCCTTTTCAGTACCCTGCCAAATACCGATGCAGTCATCGATATATCTTTTCCAAAAACTCAGACTGCCATCCACGGTATCTCTCTTTAGTGCAGGGGAGATGGTGAAATGCTCCCAGTATGCCATAAAGAGGTTGGCAAAACTTGGTGCGAATTTCGCACCCATCGCCACACCAGAAATTTGCAGGAAATAATAATCATTATACCAAAAGTAATTGTGTCTTAAACAATATTCTATACAGTCCAGGATAAATATTTTTTGGTTTTCACTCATCTGCTCATCCCCATCCAAATAAAATTTAACCGCTTTCATGCCAATTTCATTAAGTATTATAGTATATAATGATGTAACATCCAGGGTCATTAGATGGGTATTATCTGAGATGTTGTCAATATCTTTCAATAACTCCAATATATGCCCTGTATCTCTTAAATAAGAGGGAGTAGTAGTCACAAAACGCTGTAAAAAAATATCTATGTACTCTGATACTCGACTGGTAATTGAGTCGATACCAGAGACTATCGGTCTCCCAGGGGGGCGCTCCACATTTTTATGCACCTTTGGTAAGTAATATATAGTGGGAGTTTTTGGATGTAAATTATTTAAATACTGATATTCTTTCTGGTTAAGGACCCCTTGAGCGAGACCTCTTTCCAGAAGGATTTTTAATTGCTTCTTATATTCAATGACCGGATCACTTTTTAGTTTCTTATATGTCTTTTCATCACTCAAGATTCTCACCATTTCAGCATCGTAATCTGCCTTATCTAACACCACTATCCCCCCCCCTTTGTCGGCTGGTTTAATTATTATTTTGTCATGTTGTTCAAGATTTTTTAAAGCCTCTTTTTCTTTTTTACTTAAATTATTGTGCTTCATGCCCCTTGTATCTACTTGGTCAAGGGGTCCTTAACCAGAAAGAATATCAGTATTTAAATAATTTACATCCAAAAACTCCCACTATATATTACTTACCAAAGGTGCATAAAAATGTGGAGCGCCCCCCTGGGAGACCGATAGTCTCTGGTATCGACTCAATTACCAGTCGAGTATCAGAGTACATAGATATTTTTTTACAGCGTTTTGTGACTACTACTCCCTCTTATTTAAGAGATACAGGGCATATATTGGAGTTATTGAAAGATATTGACAACATCTCAGATAATACCCATCTAATGACCCTGGATGTTACATCATTATATACTATAATACCTAATGAAATTGGCATGAAAGCGGTTAAATTTTATTTGGATGGGGATGAGCAGATGAGTGAAAACCAAAAAATATTTATCCTGGACTGTATAGAATATTGTTTAAGACACAATTACTTTTGGTATAATGATTATTATTTCCTGCAAATTTCTGGTGTGGCGATGGGTGCGAAATTCGCACCAAGTTTTGCCAATCTCTTTATGGCATACTGGGAGCATTTCACCATCTCCCCTGCACTAAAGAGAGATATCGTGGATGGCAGTCTGAGTTTTTGGAAAAGATATATCGATGACTGCATCGGTATTTGGCAGGGTACTGAAAAGGGATTGTTGGATTTTATCTCCTATATCAACTCCAATGAATGGAACATAAAATTCACTGAGGAGATTAGTAAAACCACCATCCACTTTCTTGATCTAGAGATTATGTTAGAACAAGGAAGAATCATAACCAAAACTTATTTTAAGCCCACAGATCGGAATGGATACATAGAAAGGAGTAGCTGTCATCATAAGCCCTGGTTGTGCAATGTACCGAAAGGACAGCTACAACGTATCAGAAGGAATTGCACCAACATAGAAGATTATGAGAATCAAAGTAACATCATTATAGATCGGTTCATAGAAAAGGGATATGAAAGGGAAACATTATACAAACTGAGAGAAGAAGTAAAATCAGATAACCCTAAAATAAGGAATAAAAATATGGATCCAAACCAGATAAGGGATAAGTACCAATTTGCCTTCTCCACGTCCTATTCCACTATGTGCCCCCAGATTAGAAAAATTATCCATCAGAACTGGAATGTTCTAAAAAATGATCGGATTATTGGAGACCTCATCCCAAAAATACCCCCGTTTATTTTTAAAAGAGCCCCTACTGTTAGGAATCGCATTGTACACAGCTTTGTGAAAAATGATTCCACTACAACGAATTCCTCCAATGCCTTTACCTGGTGTGGTTTTTGCCCTTGTTGCAAAAACCGCTCTAGGGAAGAAAAGAAAAAATCTAAAATAAAAGAAATTGTATCCACCTCCAAAACTACTACTTCAAGGATAAAGGGAAACATCTCCTGTGAAACTATGGGAGTTATCTATATGTTGGAGTGCCCTTGTGGGCTCCAATATATAGGTAGAACACTAAGGAAGCTTAAAGTTCGGGTGGCAGAACACATTATAAATATCAGAAAGGGGCTGGAAACGCATAGTGTTTCAGCCCATTTTAAAAGAGTCCACCAGAAAGATCCCATTGGTTTAAAATTTTGCGGTATTGAACTAGTAAAATGCCATTGGCGTGGAGGTAATCCCGCCACGCAAATTAACAAAAAAGAGGCGCAATGGATATATGAGATGGACACCCTGCACCCACAGGGACTAAACATAGAGTGGGATATAAAAGCAGTTTGTATGGCTTGATCTGTTTGATACTATTACATCTTTTTATAGATTTTATATAATAATTTTATATGTAAAATTTTATGTATATGTATGTATTTACACTGTATGTATTGACTATTTTATGTGATTTTATATGTTTATTTATATTGCACATTTGATATACGTTTGATATCGGACACCTGTAGGTGATAAGCAATCTGAGAACGGAAGTCCGTTTCAGTTCCGGGGTAGAAGACATTTTACTAGTGTTTGCAGCGGTGAGTGCACCGCAGCCCCTGAAGAAGCGAATAGCGAAACCCGGGTCGGGCATTTCTATGTGCAAGTTTGTAATATGATAATTGTAAGTACAATAAACCTCTTACCTTGAAAGATCCTGAGGGTATTGCACCATCTGTTCTATTCCTTCTTGAAAGTATTCGTGTCCGGTGTTTTGGATTCCATGGTTGGTGAACCTTCATGAGATCTGTGGACCAGTAGGAGGCGGTTTATACACCTTTTCGTATGAACATTAATTTTCTGCGAATAACGCCTCTGCGAGCTGGAGTGGACGTTCGGTCCTCTATGGTTGCAAGGTTCAAGAACTGACATTAACTGTTTGGTAGAGCGCGGTTCCCATACTTTTTCTTGCAACTGTATATATACATATATATATATACTGAAGAAAAGACCGGCACTCACTGTAGATGATTATTCTTCTGCTTTATTGTCACATATACAGTAAGTAGTGATGCGTTTCGGTGCTATCACACCTTTATCAGTCTGATGAAGGTGTGATAGCACGAAACGCATCACTACTTACTGTATATGTGACAATAAAGCAGAAGAATAATCATCTACAGCGAGTGCCGGTCTTTTCTTCAGTATTTTATTGGGAACGCCATCCCATAGACACGTGCACCGCGATCTCAGCTGCAGTGCCGACCTGCAAACACTACTATATATATATATTTATACCATATTTTTCGTGCTATAAGATGCACCTGATCATAAGACACACCTGGGTTTTAGAGGAAGAAAATAAGAAAAAAATATTTTTCATCAGACCTCAGATTAGAACCCCAATCTTCATCAGACCCCCCCCCCCCCCCCAAAAAAAAAAAAAAACAACTTACCTCTCCTGATTGAGATGGTGCCACCACTAAGGAGATCCAGAGCACTGTTCCTGCTGTGCTGCACTGTGACCTGATGTCACACAGAGTCAGGTCATAGTGCGCGTAAGTGTATATGAAGATTCACATACTCATTTTAAGGGGTTATGCCATAATTGATTGTAATTTTTTTTTTTTTAAATCAGACATCATATAGTATATACAGTACAGACCAAAAGTTTGGACACACCTTCTCATTCAAAGAGTTTTCTTTATTTTCATGACTATGAAAATTGTAGATTCACACTGAAGGCATCAAAACTATGAATTAACACCATGTGGAATTATATACATAACAAAAAAGTGTGAAACAACTGAAAATATATCATATTCTAGGTTCTTCAAAGTAGCCACCTTTTGCTTTGATTACTGCTTTCCACACTCTTGGCATTCTCTTGATGAGCTTCAAGAGGTAGTCACCTGAAATGGTTTTCACTTCACAGGTGTGCCCTGTCAGGTTTAATAAGTGGGATTTCTTGCCTTATAAATGGGGTTGGGACCATCAGTTGCGTTGTGGAGAAGTCAGGTGGATACACAGCTGATAGTCCTACTGAATAGACTGTTAGAATTTGTATTATGACAAGAAAAAAGCAGCTAAGTAAAGAAAAAAACAAGTGGCCATCATTACTTTAAGAAAGGAAGGTCAGTCAGTCCGAAAAATTGGGAAAACTTTGAAAGTGTCCCCAAGTGCAGTCACAAAAACCATCAAGCGCTACAAAAAAACTGGCTCACATGCGGACCGTCCCAGGAAAGGAAGACCAAGAGTCACCTCTGGTGCGGAGGATAAGTTCATCCGAGTCACCAGCCTCAGAAATCGCAGATTAACAGCAGCTCAGATCAGAGGCGTAACTAGAACTGACTGGGCCCCATAGCAAATTTTTGTACGGGCCCCCCCCCCCCCCCCACACACACTTCTTCACAAAGACTTTTTATTTACTGTATTTACTGTCATTTTTAGCACGACTTTGTTTTTTGACATTTCCAGTTGCTGACGGGGTTTATATTCAACTCAACCCCTTTAAAACCTGCGCTGCAATTGTAATAGACCTGTCTGATTTACCTTTACATATCCACAAGTATTTTAGCCTCTGTACCTTTCATACTACAGCCATGGACGCACTCTCCACATACATGGACGCAGTCATACACACGCTCTCCACATACATGGACGCAGTCATACACGCACTCTCCACATACATGGACGCAGTCATACACACGCTCTCCACATACATGGACGCAGTCATACACACGCTCTCCACATACATGGACGCAGTCATACACACGCTCTCCACATACATGGACGCACTCATACACACGCTCTCCACATACATGGACGCAGTCATACACGCACTCTCCACATACATGGACGCAGTCATACACACGCTCTCCACATACATGGACGCAGTCATACACGCACTCTCCACATACATGGACGCAGTCATACACACGCTCTCCACATACATGGACGCAGTCATACACGCACTCTCCACATACATGGACGCAGTCATACACGCACTCTCCACATACATGGACGCAGTCATACACGCACTCTCCACATACATGGACGCAGTCATACACGCACTCTCCACATACATGGACGCAGTCATACACGCACTCTCCACATACATGGACGCAGTCATACACGCACTCTCCACATACATGGACGCAGTCATACACGCACTCTCCACATACATGGACGCAGTCATACACACACTCTCCACATACATGGACGCAGTCATACACGCACTCTCCACATACATGGACGCAGTCATACACGCACTCTCTACATACATGGACGCAGTCATACACGCACTCTCCACATACATGGACGCAATCATACACACACTCTCCACATACATGGACGCACTCATACACACACTCTCCACATACATGGACGCAGTCATACACACACTCTCCACATACATGGACGCAGTCATACACGCACTCTCCACATACATGGACGCAGTCATACATGCACTCTCCACATACATGGACGCTGTCATACACGCACTCTCCACATACATGGACGCAGTCATACACACACTCTCCACATACATGGACGCACTCATACACATACTCTTCACATACAGGGGTGCACTTATACACACAGTCACCACACATGGACGCACACATATACAATACACATATATAGACACCCAGCTTTCCTGCTGTGCCTCTCCCCCATACTCTAATGCCTCTGCACTTGTGCCATGCAGGATAGCAGGGAAGCTGGATGACATCTCATGATATAATTCACCCAGCTTTCCTACTGTACTGCAGGTCACATGTGCACAGTCTGAGAAAGCTGAATATAACCCCAGTTCCCCTGCCACTCACATCACTGGTGCAGTTGTGGCAATCCAACTGGTGTTCAGCATGCTGGGCAGGGAAGGTTCAACTTCAGGCAGCAGGAATCGCGGGCATAAAAGGGGGCGGGGCTATTATAGCTCCGCCCACATCGGGCCGTCCTGATGCTGGTCACTGTCCATCATAAGAAAGGAGGGGAGAGGCGGAGCAATGTCACTGATGTCAGGTCAGTGACAGAGCGACTCAGATAGAGATAGCGCTAATCTGACTGGCGCCAGTGCAGCAGCACTCCCTCTCCCTCCCTAGTCCCTCCACAACAGGTAACCACCCCCCCCCTCCACGGCCTGGTTCGGCCCGCCCCCTCCACGGTCCGGCCCGCCCCCTCCACAAACCGGCCCCGCCCCCTTCACCGCCTGAGTCCGCCTCCTCCTCCTCCTCCCTCTAGTTACCTACCTCTTCTGCTCGTGCGGCAGTGAGCCCCAGGCCCGCCTGCTTCAGCCTCCAGTCCTGACCTGACTACTCCTCCTTGCCTTCCCCCCAGCCAGGCCCGAGCCGCGGACCGCCCACGCCCCGCCCACTACACTGGGTGGGCGGTCGGGCCTGGCTGCCTGTGTGTTTTTACTGTGCACTGTGACTGTTAATAAAAAAATAAAAAAAAAGAATGCGGTCCGGACGGGCCCCCAGTGGCGTAGGGCCCCATAGCCACTGCTATGGTTGCTATGGCGATCTCTACGCCACTGGCTCAGATTAGAGACCAGGTCAATGCCACACAGAGTTTTAGCAGCAGACACATCTCTAGAACAACTGTTAAGAGGAGACTGTGTGAATCAGGCCTTCATGGTAGAATATCTGCTAGGAAACCACTGCTAAGGACAGGCAACAAGCAGAAGAGACTTGTTTGGGCTAAAGAACACAAGGAATGGACATTAGACCAGTGGAAATCTGTGCTTTGGTCTGATGAGTCCAAATTTGAGATCTTTGGTTTCAACCACTGTGTCTTTGTGCGACTCAGAAAAGGTGAACGGATGGACTCTACATGCCTGGTTCCCACCGTGAAGCATGGAGGAGGAGGTGTGATGGTGTGGGGGTGCTTTGCTGGTGACACTGTTGGGGATTTATTCAAAATTGAAGGCATACTGAACCAGCATGGCTACCACAGCATCTTGCAGCGGCATGCTATTCCATCCGGTTTGCGTTTAGTTGGACCATCATTTATTTTTCAACAGGACACGGACCCCAAACACACCTCCAGGCTGTGTAAGGGCTATTTGACCATGAAGGAGAGTGATGGGGTGCTGGTCACCGGACCTGAACCTAATCAAGATGCTTTGGGGTGAGCTGGACCGCAGAGTGAACGCAAAAGGGCCAACAAGTGCTAAGCACCTCTGGGAACTCCTTCAAGACTGTTGGAAGACCATTTCAGGTGACTACCTCTTGAAGCTCATCAAGAGAATGCCAAGAGTGTGCAAAGCAGTAATCAAAGCAAAAGGTGGCTACTTTGAGGGAACCTAGAATATGACATATTTTCAGTTGTTTCACACTTTTTTGTTATGTATATAATTCCACATGTGTTAATTCATAGTTTTGATGACTTCAGTGTGAATCTACAATTTTCATGGTCATGAAAATAAAGAAAACTCTTTGAATGAGAAGGTGTGTCCAAACTTTTGGTCTGTACTGTATATATATATATATATATATATATATATATATATAAGACAATCTCTTTTTACCAAAGCTAGAACCAGCTCTGTACCTCACATGGGTCCAGAGATCTCCCTAGTAATTGCTCTACTTGCTCTGCTCAATTCTCTTCAGGCTGGCAGCTCAGGGGTGTGTATTTTCTCATGGGTCATATCCATTTGACTACCGCTCTCTCGTTGTAACTGTCACAGCTTCTAACAGATATGACTGGTGGCAGTGGTGGGATGGAATAGAGTATGTGCGACCATGCTCTTCCAGCTTACATCTAATATTGACACAACCCCTTTAAGTCTCTGCTCTTTTTATTTTTCGGAGTCACTTGGGCAGTCCTACTCAATGATTCACAGCCTTCCCTTTATGCTTAGTCATACATATTTAGCTGTCAATCACCGAGGGGCACCACCCACGTGACTCTAATGCTTATAAAGCAGAGGTTTAAATGAATAAATTACAAGCTTTACCAAATCCCACAAAGCTATGTATCAATCTACTCAGCTCCTCCTGCTCTATAACTTGCTGCCCGCCGATTGCATTGCTTTTTCATAGTGACCGGTCCTCTTTAAAGAATTTCATTTGTATGGCATTGAGGAAAGAAGAGAAAGGGAATTGTTTTTAATTTAAAACGTAAATGTTAGACTTAGGGACCACAATTTGAAATTAATGAGAGGAGGATCTACCCTTCCTGGGATAAACATCTATCCTAAGATTAACATAAAAAGGAAATAACATAAGGTCAGACTAGAAGGACATCATTCATCTACTGTATGTTTTATATAGCTTCCCACTCTGTGACAATTAAAAAAAAAAATTGGAAAACCCCTTTAAATGTGCTTCATATATTTTGATCAATAATTCCTATTCAGTAACTGTTCTAACCAGTGGCATATACCGTTTCATATTGACAGGTTCTTTCAAACCCACCATTAACCTCAAGTTAAATGCTCATAGCCAGTCATCAGGTTAATGGTGTTGAACAGCATCATATGCAACGTAAATGAGTTGAGAAGGATAGATTATGTCTACATTTCGAAATAGGAGAAATGTTTTGTTAACGTCTCTAAAAATAAGGTGAAATAAGTGCCATATGATTCCAAGGATGACTTTCTTATCCCATAGTGTCTTGCTGATAAATTATAAATCTGAACATATATTGGGCAACAGAAGTCACCAAGTAGGTTTGTATTGACTGGTATATTTAAAATGGCTGTTTTTTATTATTTTAATTAAATTCTATGTGGCTAGGAAGGAGGAATAAAACTTCACTTTTATTTGTTTCGCTTAAAATATCCAATGTAAACAAACAAACAAACAAACACAAAGATATATGAACATGGGATTGGTTTCAAATATGAGGCTGCTGGGGTCGTCTACTCGTTCCCTAGTCTTCATTTCAGCATATCCACTGTAAAGTCTTCCCTAACAAGAACCTGTTACATACAAACATCAACCAAGGTAACCCAAAAATCCCAGATATTCACTGTACAGGTAATAGTAATTTAAAATGTATTTTCACAAATGCCAGAAGTCTAGCTAGCAAAATGGGGTAGCTGGATGCTATGGTACTAGAAGAACACATAGATGTAGTTGGTGTGGCTGAGACATGGTTGGACTCTTCGCATGACTGGGCTGCAAATATTAAGGGTTTTACACTATTTAGGAAAGATAGGATCAATAGAAAAGAAGGCGGTGTGTGCTTGTATGTGAGGAGTGATCTGAGGACAAGTGTGAAAGAAGCAATTATGGGTGAGGATGGTGAGGATGTGGAAACCTTATGGGTGGAAGTTCAAAGGTATATAAACTCTGAAAAAATAATACTTGGTGTAATCTATAGACCCCCTAACATTACAGGGGAGATAGAAACGCAACAGTATAACCAAATAGAGCGGGCGGCACAGGCTGGTACAATGGTCATAATGGGAGATTTTAACTTCCCAGACATTAACTGGGGTCATGGTTCTGCCTCAGCAGCAAATGGGAGAATATTCTTCAACTTGCTGCAGGACCACTTTATGGGACAGTTTGTAGAAGCTCCCACTAGGGGCAATGCTCTGTTGGATCTGGTAATCTCTAATGATGTAGAGCTTGTTGGAAATGTTACTGTTCAAGAAACACTAGGTAATAGTGACTACAATATAATTATATTCCCCCTAAACTATAAGATGCAAACTCTGTAAGGCAAAGCAAAGACACTGAATTTCAAAAAAGCTAATTTTCCTGGGTTGAGGGCAGCATTTCGGGGCATAGGCTGGGAGCAGCTACTGTCACATAATAATACTGAGGATAAATGGGAGAGCCTTAAATCCACATTGAATAATTGCACTAAAAAATTTATTCCTTTAGGTAACAAGTATAAACGGATAAAATTAAACCCGCCATGACTTACAGCTACTGTAAAAAGGGCAATAAAAGACAAAAAAAGGGCATTTAAAAATACAAATCTGAGGTGTCAGCTGGAGCGTTTGAAGATTACAAAGAGCTTAATAAAATCGGTAAAAAGGAGATAAAATTAGCAAAAATACAAAATAAACAGCAGGTAGCAAAAGAGAGCAAAACAAATCCACAAAAATTCTTTAATCCCCTAAGGACCCTGCCATATTTCACCTTAAGGACCAGGCCATTTTTTGCAAATCTGACCAGTGTCACTTTATGTGGTGATAATTTTAAAATGCTTTTACTTATCCAGGCCATTCTGAGATTGTTTTCTCGTCACATATTGTACTTCACGACAGTGGTAAAATTGAGTAAATTGAGTATTGAGTATTGTATTTATTATAAAAATACCAAATTTACCAAAATTTTTTAAACATTTCCAAATTTCCAAATTGTAATTTCTCTACTTTCATAATATATAGTAATACCTCCAAAAATAGTTATTACTTTACATTCCCCATATGTCTACTACATGTTTGGATCATTTTGTGAATGCCATTTTATTTTTTAGGGACGTTAGAAGGCTTAGAAGTTTAGAGGCAAATCTTGAAATTCTTCCGAAAATTTCCAAAACCCACTTTTGAAGGACCAGTACAGGTCTGAAGTCACTTTGTGAGGCTTACATAATAGAAACTACCCAAAAATAACCCCATTTTACAAACTACACCACTCAAGGTATTCAAAACTGATTTTACAACCTTTTTTAACCCTTTAGGTGTTCCACAAGAGTTAATGGAAAATGGAGAAATTTCAGAATTTCACTTTTTTGGCAGATTTTCCATTTTAATAAAAAAAAATTCCACTAACAAAGCAAGGGATAACAGTAAAAAGAAACTCAATATTTATTGCCCTGATTCTGTAGTTTACAGAAAAACCCTATATGTGGTCGTAAACTGCTGTACGGGCAAACGGCATTGCACAGAAGGAAAGGAACGCCATATGGTTTTTGGAAAGCAGATTTCACTGGGATAATTTTAGGCTGCCATGTCACATTTGAAGACCCCCTGATGCACCCCTAGAGTAGAAACTCCAAAAAAAGTGACCCCATTTTAGAAACTACACCCCCCAAGGTATACAAAACTGATTTTACAAACTTTTTTTTAACCCTTTAGGTGTTCCACAAGAATTAATGGAAAATAGAGATGAAATTTAAGAATTTCACTTTTTTGGCAGATTTCCCATTTGAATAGATTTTTTTCAGTTACAAAGTAAGGGTTAACAGCCAAACAAAATTCAATAATTATGGCCCTGATTCTGTAGTTTACAGAAACACCCCATATGTGGTCGTAAACTGCTGTACGGGCACCCAGAATTGCGCAGCAGGAAAGGAACGCAATATGGTTTTTGGAAGGCAGATTTTGCTGGACTGTTTTTTTGACACCATGTCCCATTTGAAGCCCCCCTGATGCATCCCTAGAGTAGAAACTCCAAAAAAGGGACCCCATTTTGGAAACTACGGATAAGGTGGCAGTTTTGTTGGTACTATTTTAGGGTACATATGATTTTTGGTTGCTGTATATTACACTTTTTGTGAGGCAAGGTAACAAAAAATAGCTGTTTTGGCACCGTTTTATTTTTTGTTATTTGCAACATTCATCTGACAGGTTAGATCATGTGGTATTTTTATAGAGCAGGTTGTTACGAACGCGACAATACCAAATATGACAACTTTTTTGGGTTGTTTGTTTCAGTTTTACATAACAAAGCTTTTTTGAGTCTTAGGTAAGGTATAATTTTTGCGGGATGAAATTATGGTTTGATTAGTACTATTTTGGGGTGCATATGACTTTTTGATTGCTTGCTATTACACTTTTTGTGATGTAAGGTGACAAAAAATTGCTTTTTTGACACAGATTTTTATTTTTTACGGTATTCACCTGGGGTTAGGTCATGTGATATTTTTATAGAGCAGGTTATTACAGACGTGGCGATACCTTTTGAAACAAAAAAAATCATGTTTTAGTGTCTCCATAGTTTGAGAGCCATAGTTTTTTCAGTTTTTGGGCGATTGTCTTAGGTAGGGTATCATTTTTGTGGGATGAGATGACGGTTTGGGGTGCATATGACTTTTTGATCGCTTGTTATTACACTTTTTGTGGTGTAAGGTGACAAAACATTGCTTTTTTGACACCGTGTTTTTTTTTTTTTTTTACGATGGTCATCTGAGGGGTTGGGTCATGTGGTATTTTTATAGAGCAGGTTGTTACGGATGCGGCAATACCTAATACGTGTACTTTTATTTGTTTAATTTTTTTTATTTAACAATGTTTTAGTGTCTCCATATTCTGAGCCATATTTTTTTTTATTTTTTTGGGCGATTATCTTAGGTAGGGGATAATTTTTTGTGGGATGAGGTGACAGTTAGATTGGTACTATTTTGGGGGGTATACGCCTTTTTGATTGTACTTTTAGTGATGTAAGCTGACAAAAAAAATGGTTTATTTAGCACAGTTTTTATTTAATTTTTTTGACGGTGTTTACCTGAGGGGTTGGGTCATGTGATTTTTATAGAGACGCGGCGATACCTAATATGTCTACTTTTCTTTTTTTCCCTATTTAAAAAAAAGCAGTGCGGGGACCCGATGGCTACTTTCTCCCTGCACGGACATCGCACATGCCGCATTCAGCGCTGACCGTGGCTGTGCAGGGGTTAATGCGCCGGCATAGGTGATTTCACCGATGCTGGCGCATGCAGCAGGGTTCCGGCTATCAGTGACTGTGGGACCCCTGCCGCTGATCGGGCGAGCGCAGCTCCTGCACTCGCCCAATCACCATGACGTACATGTACTTCTCTGGTCCTTAAGTCACGGCCAGAGATGACGTACATGTAGGTCATGGGTCCTTAAGGGGTTAAATATATAAACGCTAAAAAACCTAGGTCTGAGCAGGTAGGTCTCCTAAATAATGGTAATGGGGGGTAGTCACTGAAGATAAGGAAAAGGCAGAGTTACTAAATGCTTTTTTTAGCTCTGTATATAAAAAAGAAGAGAAAGGAGCTGATATCTGTGGTGCTGGGGCTGTTAGTACATCCAGTAATATACTCAATTGGCTAACTGTAGATATGGTCCAAGACAAGTTAGGTAAATAGTGAAAATGTGAACAAGACTCCGGGTCCAGATGGATTACACCCAAGAGTGCTTAACCCTTTCACGTCTGCAATCTGTATATATACGTGATAGCTGCACATACCCCGTGCAGCTACCACGTATATATACGTTCTGGCAGCTCTTTAATCCAAGCGCTGCAAAACGCTTGGATTAAAGCTTCTGCCCCTGCCCTGTATGCTGTCACGGACAGCATACAGTGCAGTAATGCCGGCAAGGGACCAATCAGAGTGGCCCCTTGCCGGCAATCGATCCGATTGGTTAGTCTGTGCAGACTAACCAATCGGATCGCGGCAGCGTTAAAATGCCGGTTTCTGGCTCTGATCTGCGCTCTGCAGATCAGAGCCTGAAATCGGTAAGGTGTCCTCGTGCCCCCCGATCCTCCAAGCCTTTGGTGCCCCTCTGTGGTCCCCCCCATCTGTGCCCCGCTGACCTGTGCCACCTCTGCCACGCCGATCTGTGCCTGCTGCGCGCCGCTGATGTCCTTCCTGCCCTGATGCGGTCCGCCCCTTCCCCGCCCCCTGCATTAATTTTCTGGCCGACCCCCCCCCCCAGCGCTGCCCCCGATTCCCCATTCTGTGTGCGATGGCGGCGGCTCCATTCCTGAGCCGCCGCCATCAGCAGAGTGTCAGCTCTATGCTGACACTCTCCTGTAACCCGATAGATGCTGCGGTTGCGGCATCCATCGGGTTAACAAAGGGAGGGGGCTCCCTCTCTCCACCATCGGGGCTGCAGCGCTGTGATTGCAGCACCCGATGGTTGCCATGGCAACCGGACGCTTTGCAAAAGCGTCCGGTTGCCATGGCAAAGGCGTCCAGTGCTGCCACCTACAGGCAGTCTGGAAGTATTATACTTTGCAATGCAAGAGCATTGCAAAGTATAGTACAACTATCAGCCCCACTGGATCTTCAAGATCCAAGAGGGAACTGATAAAAAAAAGTGAAAATAATAAAAGTAAAAATAAATAAATAAATAAAAATGTAAATAAAAAAAAAGACATTGCCTTTTCCTATAAAAAAATGAAAAAATAAAATAAAATACACATATTAGGTGTCACCGCATCCGTAACGACCGTCTCTATAAATATATCACGTGATGGACCCCGTCCGATAAACACCATAAAAATAAATAAAATAAAAAACAGTGCCAAAAAAGCTATTTTTGTCACCTTACATCACAAAAAGTGCAACAGCAAGCGATCAAAAAGGCTCATGACCCCCAAAATAGTACCAATCAAACCATCACTTCGTCCCGCAAAAAATTATACCCTATTTAAGACAATCGCCCAGAAAATAAAAAAGCTATGGCTCTCAGACTATAGAGACACTAAAACATCATTTTTTTTGTTTCAGAAATGCTATTATTGTGTAAAACTTAAATAAATAAGAAAAAGTATACATATTAGGTATTGCCACGTCCGTAACGATCTTCTCTATAAAACTATCACATGACCTAACTCCTCAGATGAACGCTGTGAAAATAAATAAATGAAAACTATTCCAAAACAGCCAATTTTTGGGTCACCTTGCCCCATAAAGTGTAATAAAGAATGATCAAAAAATCCTATGTACCCAAAAATGATACCAATAAAAACCTCAACACTTTCTGCAAAAAACGAGCCCCTGCACAAGACGATCGGCAGAAAAATAAAAAACATATGGCGTTCAGAAAACCAATCCAGCACAATCTGCCTTCCAAAAACCGTATGGCATTCCTTTCCTTCTGCGCCCTGCCGTGTGCCCGTACAGCCGTTTACGACCACATGTGGGGTGTTTCTGTAAACCGCGGAATCAGGGTATTAAATATTGAGTTTTGTTTGGCTGTTAACCCTCAATGTGTTAAAGAAAAAATATATATAAAATGGAAAATCTGCCAAAAAAGTGAAATTTTTTAATTTCATCTCCATTTTCCTTTAATTCTTGTGGAACGCCTAAAGGGTTAACAAAGTTTGTAAAATCAGTTTTGAGTAACTTGAGGGGTGTAGTTTCTATAATGGGGTCATTTATGGGGGTTTCCAGTATGTAAGCCCCACAAAGGGACTTCAGACCTGAACTGGTCCTTAAAAAGTGGGTTTTGGAAATTTTCTTAAAAATTGTAAGAATTGCTTCTAAACTTCTAAGCCTTCTAACGCCCTAAAAAAATAAAATTATATTTCCAAAATGATGCCAACATAAAGTAGACATATGGGGAATGTTAAGTAATAAATATTTTATTAGGTATCACTTTCTGTTTTAGACGCAGAGAAATGGAAATTTGGAAAATTGTGAATTTTTCCTAATTTTTGGTAAATTTGGGATTTTTTCATAAATAAAGGTGAAATATATTGACTCAAATATATGACTATCATGAAGTACAATGTGTCACGAGAAAACAATCTCAGAATGGCGTGGATAAGTAAAAGTGTTCCAAAGCTATTACCACATAAAGTGACGCATGTCAGATTTGTAAATTTTGACCTGGACACTGGGGCATCAATGACCCTTGGTCATGAAAGGGTTAAAGAGCTCAGTTCAGTCATTATTCTGCCCCTGTTTATAATTTTTTAAGATTCTCTAGGTACTGGTACAGTGCCAAGTGATTGGCGCAAGGCAAACGTGGTGCCCATATTCAAAAAACCTATAGGCTTAGAAAGTATAGTTTGTATTTTGATAGAAAACTGTCTGAAGGACCGTGTCCAGAGAGTTGTGGTCGATGATTCCTATTCAGAATGGTCGCGGGTTATAAGTGGTGTACCCCAAGGTTCAGTGCTGGGCCCTTTATTATTTTATTTATTAATGATATTGAGGATGAGATTAATAGCACCATTTCTATTTTTGCAGCTGACTCTAAGCTATTATCACCTATAAAGCTCAAAAAGCATCCACACACAGAATAGTTCTAGTTAATTAATTCCTTTATTGGATATCCAGACAACTGGCATATCATTATTAAAACATATACAATAGACAGTACATTATGGGAACACTACGGTGTTACAATTACTTGTATAAAAACTGAGTGAACTCCAGATCAATAAGGGACTAGTATCTATGTAGTACTGTACAGTCTTGATTGGGCATCAACTTGGCAAATGACATTCAATGTGGACAATTGTAAAGTTATGCATCTTGGTATTAATAATCTATGTGCATCATATGTCCTAGGTGATGTAACACTGGGAGAGTCACTTATAAAGAAGGATTTGGGTGTCCTTGTAGATGGTAGATTAAATGACAGCATACAATGTCAATCAGCTGCTTCTAAGGCCACCAGGATATTGTCATGTATTAAACAAGGCTTGGACTCGCCGGGCAGGGATGTTATACTACCACTTTACAAAGCGTTGGTGCGGCCTCATCTGGAATATGCAGTTCAGTTCTGGGCACCAGTCCATAGAAAGGACGCACTACAGCTGGAAAAAGTACAGAGGAGAGCAACTAAAATGATAAGGAGCATGGAGGGTCTTAGTTATGAAAAAAGATTAAAATAATTGAATTGAGAAAAGACCTCTAAGGGGGGACATGATTAACCTATACAAATATATAAATGGGCCATACAAAAAATATGGTGAAAAACTGTTCCATGTAAAATGTGCTCAAAAGACAAGGGGGCACTGCCTCCGGCTGGAGAGGAAAAAGGAAAACGTGTAGAAATCTGAGTCTCACTTCCTTCTGGGATTCGTGTCCCCACCTATCCCTTGGTTGAACTTGATGGACTTATGTCTTTTTTCAACCGTATTAACTATGTAACTATTTATCACTGGTACAGCACATCACCCGTGTTAAAATGGTGATCCAAGCCAGTCCTCGAACCAAAACTCTGTGAAAGATCATCTAAACTCCTCTTCCGACTGCCCTGCGGCCCAGTTTCCAAAGGGAGGGGATCATGCTCTGATTCAGTATGTCACAGTACATGTTGGCTTTCATGGTTCACCACAGATGGCAGCAGTCATGTAGCCTCAAACCATGACACTCTCACCACCATGCTCGACTGTAGGCAAGACACACTTGTCTTTGTGCTCTTCACCTGGTTGCCGCCACACACGCTTGACACCATCTGAACCAAATAAGTTTATCTTGGTCTCATCAGACCACAGGACATGGTTCCAGTAATCCATGTCCGTAGTTTGCTTGTCTTCAGCAAACTGTTTGTGGACTTTCTTGTGCATCTTCTTTAGAAGAGGCTTCTTTCTAGGACGACAGCCATGCAGACCAATTTGATGCAGTGTGCGGCATATGGTCTGAGCACTGACAGGCTGACCCCCCACCCCTGTAACCCCTGCAGCAATGCTGACAGCACTCATGTCTATTTTGAAAAGACAACCTCTGGATATAATGCTGAGCACGTGCACTCAACTTCTTTGGTCGACCATGGCGAGGCATGTTCTGAGTTGAACCTGTCTTGTTAAACCGCTGTCTGCTCTCTGTTCACACCTGAGACCTTGTAACACTAACGAGACACATGACACCGGGGAGGGAAAATGGCTATTGGGGCACAATTCGGCCATTTTCACTTAGGGGTGAACTCACTTTTGTTGCCATCGGTTTAGACATTAATGGCTGTGTGTTGAGTTTTTTTGAGGGCACACCAAATTTGCATTGTTATACAAGCTGCATACTGACTATTTTACATTGTATCAAAGTGTCATATCTCCAGTGCTTTCCCATGATAATATATAATACAATATTTACAAAAATGTTAGGGGTGTACTCACTTTTGTGAGATACTGTATATACTCTATTCTGTACAGTCATGGCCAAAAGGTTTTGAGACTGACACAAATTTGGGTTTTAACAAAGTTGCTGCTTTAGTGTTTTTAGATCTTTATATCAGATATTTCGATGGTATGCTGAAGTACATTTATGAGCAATATATACTTTTTTTTTTACTTTTAATGGCATATACATCCTGACTAATGGAAACCCGGTCATGCTTACCCAGTGATTGCAATTTCTATGTTTTTGATTGACCACCTGATTTTTGAGGATTGGCCACAGGTTCTCAATGGGATTGAGATCGGGGTAGTTTCTTGGCCATGGCCCCATAAGTTTCAATGTTTTATTCACCAGGCCACTTAGTTATCACTGTTGCCTTTTCACATGCTGCTCCATCATACTGGAAAAAGCATTGTTCATCGCCAGCTATTCCTGGCTCTTTAGAGGATATTTTGATACCATTCTTTATTCATGGCAGTTTTATTGGGCAAATTTATGATTCTCGCTTGGATGAGAAGCAACCCAACACATGATGGTCTCAGAATGCTTTACTGTTGGCATGACAGAGGACTCATGGTAAAGCTCACCTTTTCTTCTTCAGACAATTATTTTCCCAGATGTCCCAAACAGTCTGAAGGAGATTCATCAGGGAAAATAACTTTACCCCAGTTTTCTGCAGTCCAATCCCTGTCCTTTCTGCAGATTTTCACTCTGTCATTGACATATTTCTTGTAAGGAGAGGTCCCTTCTTGACACCATGCCATCTTCCAAAAGCCTTCGCCTCACTGTCCATGCAGATGCACTCATACCTGCCTGTTGCCATTCCTGAGCAAGTTCTGCAGTGGTGGTAAACTGATCCCATAACAGAATCCTCTTTAAGAGAGAGTCCTGGCACTTGCTGGACTTTCCTGGATGCCATAAAGCAGGGTGCACAACCTGCGGCCCGGGGGCCACATGCGACCCTTGATACCATTCTGTGCGGCCCCCAACCATATGGTAACAGACATGTATGTCTATGTCTTGTGGCTGATCACATGTATTTTTCATGTATTTCTCCCATTAGATGGAAGTCCTGAGACTGGAACTAGACATTAATGGTACATACTGCGTATTCAATATGCCATAAATACAGTATTTCAGTTGTTAATACCCCTTTAAATTTAAATTTTGGCCCTCGTTGTTGGTTCGGTCTGGCAATGTGGCCCCCAAACAAGGAAACATTGTGCACCCTGGCCCTAAAGCCTTCTTTATAGCAACTGAAACTCTAACGTTTAAGTTCTTGATGGTCCAATAAATAGATGATTTAGGTGCACTCTTAGGCCTCCTGCACACGAACGCGTGCTTCCCGTTGCCGTATTGCGGACCGCATTTGCGGAAACGCAATACACGGGCGCCATTCTGTTGCCATTCCGCATCACGGATGCGGACCCATTCACTTCAATGGGTCCGCAAATCCGGAGATGCGGAATGGTGCGGAACAGAAGCACGGAACAGAACCCTACAGGGTTTCGTCCTGTAGAACATGTCCTATATTTTTGCAGAATGGCCGGATCGCGGACCCATTAAAGTGGTCCACGATCCGCTGTGGCTGCCCCACAGACGGTGTTAGTGCATTGCGGCCCGCATATCGTGGGCTGCAGCACGACCTCGAGGCGCACACGTTCGTGTGCAGGAGGCCTTAAAAGCAGCAATGTCCTTGCCCATGCAGCCCTTTTGATGCACAGCAATAATGACTGCTCATGTTCCTTGGAGGTAACCATAGGTAACAGAAGAAGACAATGATTTCAAGCACCACCCCCCTTTTAAAGCAACCAGTCTGCTCTTCTAATTCAATCGGCATGACAGAGTCATGTTCTCGTAACACTTTCTCCTGAGCTAACGAGAAGACTACTGAAATTAGCAGATTTGTATGGTAGGGCTGAAATGCAGTTGAAATGCGGCTCGGATGCGGACCACAACAACGGTCGTGTGCATGAGGCCTTATTGTAAAGCCACACGTCCAGGTTTCTGCATGCAGTTTTGGAAGCCAAAACAGGAGTATATTCAAAAACAGGGAAAAGTCGTATCTGTCCTTTATACTTTCTTTCCTTTTATGATCTACGGTACTCCTGATTTTGACTTCTGAAACTGCATCAAGAAACCTGATTTGTGTGGCTGTATCCCAATAGTTGAGGTAGAGGGATAGCAGGGAAGAAAAGGCTAACATAAATATTTGGAGGGTTGCTTCTTTGCATAGCCTAAAGGGTGGATGGATGTCCAGCAGTGGGTGCAGGTGTTCTTGAATTTCATCTTTAACCAGCATTCTCCTTGAAGTGATACTCACTGCGGACATTTGTTTACCTTGTTTTCATAAAAAATGCTAATAATTGAAATAGCTAGATGTACAAACACTGCATAAATGCCAGCAAATGTTTATTTGGATTGTGGAGAAATTGACAGAGAGGAGACGGATCTGTATCTTAGATGCCAGAAAGTGCCATATCTAGCAGATGGTAAGTACTACTTGGACGAAAACAGTGCAGTGAGATGAGAAAATATTTGCTAGGCAGATGGAATCCAGATACAATAAATTAGCCTGGATCCAGCAGGGAAGGTTTACAGAATTCTCAATAACACGGAGAATATGGAATAGTCATACTTTGATTTACATCAAGGAAAACCTCAGTAATTAAAATGCAGACAGTTCAAACAGTAGGAAGATAAAATTCACCATCATAAATAAGTGACATTTATCACTTATATTTCAGCAAGCTGAGTGTAAAATATTGTGCATGATCTGAGTCGTAAGCCCTAGTACAAAATGCCCACCTACCAGGGATTATACTATGGAAATTTTTCATCACTTATCCATAGGATAAGTGATAAATATCAGATCGTGGGAGGTCTGACTGCTGGGACCCCTCATGCTCTGCTTGGGGCCCCTCTCTATATGTAACAGTAGTGTACATGTTGGCTCACGGCTTCGCTTATATGGGACTGTAGCAGCTCTGTCAACAATTGCCCCATAGAAGTGAACAGAGCGGTGAACCAACATGTGCACCACCACTCCATTCAGAAAAGGGACCCTTAGTTCTATGGATCGCTGGGGCTGGTCCCAGCATTTGAACCCTCACATGATTATATTGATCACCTATCCTGTGGATAGGCGATAAAACATTTGCTTGGGGAAATTATTTTAATATTATTAGTGCCTTCTGTAGGAAAGAGGCTTTAGGCCCCCTCAGGACCAATGGCCCAGGTATGACTGCTATGACCACACTTTCTAGTTATGGCTTATAGATCTGTCTTTAGATTATGTAAACAAGCTATGCATTTGTCAATATAATATGTAGAGATTAGAGATAAGTGAATTAAAGCATCCAAAGTGGAATTCAATCTGTTGGGAGTTTAGGAAAAAATAGATTTGCAACTAATTTGAATTTCCCCTCACTTCGTGGTAACAAATAATTTTAAGCCATTAAGACTTAATCTGTTGAATTGATCTGTTAAATCTGCTGCAGGTTGAATCAATCGCGGTGTAAGTCACAGAGCAATCTAATTTAACAGTTTCCACAGGGTGTCTACACTGATTAACAGAAAGCCAATTCTATTTGTCCCTGATTCACAAATTGGGGTGATACACCTGTCTCATTATACTGTTTGTGGCGTGTCCACATTGATTAATAGATAATCAATTCTATTAGGCCTTGAGTCACAAAGTGGGGTGATAGGGGGGGGGGCGTGGCTTGCCGCTGACCTGCATGGCCGCACGTTAGAGGAGCTCTGTAACCGCCTCAGGATTTATGCTGCATATCACCCTCTTTCTGCCCCATTCTGTGAATAAATTATCTGGCAATAACCCACATGATGACCAGAGGAAGAAAGTCGAACAAGATGCAGGGCAAACTGGACTTTTACTTTGAAAAAGACCGGGAGCTGTCCGGAGTGCTCATGGAGGAAGATACAAATCTACCCATTCCAAAGCAGAAGCCTCTGTCCCCGGCTCAAAAGATAGGAAACGCTGCTGCTGATAAGGAAAGTTTCCAACATGCCCCACAAAAGAAGCTGCCGTCGCCTTCAGACAGCGGACCCCGATTTTCCCAACTGTCGTGGGAAGATACAGAGGAAGCAGGAGAATCAGTGGAGAGGGCAGCGCCATCTTTGTCAGCCGGAATTCCCGCCACGCAACGATCCATGGCGGCAACAGCAGACGACATTGACGAGGTAAATACAACAGTCTCACCTACCTCGGTGCTTCCAGATGCCCTATCAGACACCCTCTCTTCTATAGAGACTTCAGATGAGCCTGCATCCGGCTCGCTGATCAAAAACCTGCTGTTAGCACTTAATAAGTAGCTGCACCAAGATATCACCAGGCTGTATACCCCTCTGCATACACAGCTGCAGGATGTTTCCAGCAGAGTAGATCATATTGAGCATAAAATGGGGGAATACGCTAACTCCCATAACCAGCTTATTGACTCTCATTATGAGCTCACAGAGGAAGTAGAAGCACTAAGGGCGAAAGTTACTGATCTGGAAGACAGATCAAGAAGAAATAATATTAAGTTTAGAGGCATTGCGGAAGAAATTCCGTCATGCTGATCTGTCTGCATTTCTACAGTCTTTATTAAAAAAGTTGCTTCCAGGCTGTGAAACAAGAGAGCTGGTGATCGACCGTGCACACCGCATAGTTAAACCCAGGCACATTCCAGATTCTGTGCCCAGGGACGTGCTGGCAAGGATTCATTTCTTTCACATTAAAGAGAGGGCTATGGCGGCTGCCAGGTCTATGAAAGAACTTCCTTCACCGTATCATCAAATTAAAATGTTTACGGATCTCTCTGCCACCACTCTCCGCATGAGAAGGCAGCTCTTACCTATTACTTCTGCTTTAAGAGAAAATAACATCGCCTACCGCTGGGGATTCCCTGTGAAGTTGCAGATAACCCGAAATGGGAAGCTACACAACATCTCCTCAACTACAGAAGGGTCACGCTTACTGCTTGAATGGGGGATCTCAATTTCCACCAACCATCGTCCAGCAGAAACCGAGAGGCAGAGGCACATGTCCGCGGAGTGGAAAACGGCGAACAAACCACGCTGATAGGCAAATGAGGACACTGCTCATACGCACCTTTATTCCTGAGGTGGTCAGTGGTTGCCACTAGAGACTTCCTATGTTGGGTTGTTTCCCCCAAAAGAATTGCAGCCAACCATTTTTGTTGATTGCTTATTCTCTGTTATATTTGCTCCTTGGTCTTATAAGGTGCAACTGTTCAATGTTATCCCCTTCCTTTTCCTTTTCTTTTATTTATGTCTTCTTTACTACAGCACATTTTCTTAGGTACATCAGTCGCCGCCGTTACTCAGCTACGCACAAAATGACGATTTTATATTGCATTCGAGTTCAAAGGTACTATCCCATAATTTTCTTAAAGAAAGTATATGCAACTCCCCCTAGCAATTTATGTCTATATCATGCCGCTTAAACTCGCATCCATGAATGTTAAGGGCCTGAACAGCCCACTTAAACGCTCATTGATGTGGAGGGAAGCCGTCTCCCAGAGATCTGACGTTTTCTGTGCGTCGGAAACTCATCTTGTAGCCTCTGATGCGCACAGAATGCACCATCCTAAATTTCCGCATGTCTTCCAAGCAAATTATGCGAAAAAGCAAAGGGGAGTGCTGCTGGCTATCAAAGACACAGTCGCCTTTAATCAAACAGAGATTGCTATAGACCCAGGAGGCAGGTTTATAATACTCGTGGGCACTATTAATAGTATACAGTATACAATTGTGGCGATTTATGCACCGCATAGGCATCAGGTGTCCTTTTTTAATAAGCTCATGAACAAAGTTGGCAGAATTGGAAAAGGACACTTGGTGATCTGTGGAGACTTCAACACTGTACACGATTGTCAATGGGATACGACTTCCTCTTCCACCTGGAGATCCCACTCTCTAGCGAAATTTCTATATAAGCATGATTTGTATGATATCTGGCGCATCTTACATGAATCTGAAAAAGATTACACGTTCTTCTCCCCCAGACATAAAATGTATTCCAGAATTGATATGTTTTTAATTTCCAGGTCTCTCCTGCCTTGTTCCATCTCCGCATCCATTGACACTATCACATGGTCGCACCATGCCACCATCAATCTAACACTTACAGAAAAATTCGAGCCATCGGTGTCCCCCCAGTGGAGGAACAACGAGTATCTTATGACATATAAAAGGTACCAATCCGAGTTCTCCAAAGAATTACAGGAGTTCTTTGCTATAAACGCGGGTTCTGTGAAGGACTCAGCCATCTTATGGAACGCCCACAAAGCATTCATTAGGGGTATTTTTTATCAAACTAGGTAGTCACTTCAAAAAAGAAAGGGAAAAGAGATTCACAGATCTCATGTCTGAGATTAGGCGCATTGAGTCACTAAACAAAAGGAATATCTCACCTTCCTTAACAGACAAACTAAGACAGCTGCGTACCCAGTTAAATGAGTGCCTTTTACTTAACTACGAAAAAAGCATGAGAACTCTGAAGGTTCAATATTACTCACAAGATAACAAAGCCAGCAAACTGTTAGCCCGCAGACTAAAAGCCAGAACATACAAATCCAAGATCCCCTTCCTGATGAAAGATGCAACAGGAACAAAAATATATGACCCTAAAAGTATAGCCAACAAATTTAAGGATTACTATTCCTCTTTATATAATTTGGCTTCCTCTAATGTTCACATCCCCTCTCAAGAAGAGATTAATAAGTTTTTGGACTCGGTATCTTTGCCCCGCATATCTGAAGAACAAGCAAGACTCATATCTACACCGTTCTCCAACGAAGAAATAAAAAATACTATTAAAGCACTTCCCTCTCATAAAGCCCCAGGTCCAGATGGATTATCTACTCAATACTATAAAATATTTATGCCCGAGCTGATAACCCATCTGCGAAACACATTAGAAGATATTCGCTCTACAGGCCACCTCCCAAAAGAAATGCTAAATGCTACCATAGTGACCCTTCCCAAACCGGGAAAAGACCCCATTTATCCACAAAATTTCCGTCCCATATCCCTTTTAAATACCGACACCAAACTTTATGCCAAACTTTTAGTAAAAAGATTGACCTCGATCATCCCAGAATTAGTGAATATTGACCAAGTTGGCTTCGTTCAAGGTAGATGTGGCTCTGATAATACAAGACGAATAGTGAACATTCTGGATTTTGTAAACAAACAGAAACTACCATCAGCGCTAGTGGCATTGGACGCAGAAAAGGCTTTCGACCGCGTCAGCTGGTCCTTTGCGTTCTCAGTGCTAAGTAGAATGGGCTTTACTACGGAAATTATCTCAATGATAAAAGCATTATACACAGAACCTTCAGCAAGAGTCCTTGCCAATGGCACTATGTCTGATGAATTTGTCATAACAAATGGAACCAGGCAAGGCTGCCCCTTATCCCCCATCATCTTCATTCTCACAATTGAACCTTTAGCGCAGGCGATCAGACAGTGTCCACTCATTCATGGGGTGAATTTAGGAGGATTAGATCATCGCATATCCTTGTATGCAGATGACATCATATTGTCTCTCACTGATCCCCCTAACTCCCTAACCGCGGCACTGAAAATTATAGAAGACTTCGGCAACCTCTCTTATTACAAACTTAATCTAGATAAGTCTCAAGTATTGCCCTTACAAATCCCGGAAACAACCCGGAAACAAATGAAACGGCAATTCCCATTAGACTGGCAGGACCATAAGATAAAATACTTAGGGATATATATTACCACTCAGACCAAGTCCCTCTACACTGCCAACTACGCCCCATTGATGGCAAATCTGGATGCGGAGATGGATCAATTAACCAAATGTGAAGTGTCCTGGCTGGGGAGGATCGCATCTTACAAGATGCTTATACTTTCGAAATTGTTGTACCTATTCAGAAACCTTCCGATCATTTTGCCACAGATCTTCTTTCATAAAGCACATCGGGCCCTAAAAAACTTTGTCTGGAACAAAAGTAAACCCCGCATAGCCTATAACATCTTAGTGAGGGATAGGAAAGCTGGAGGCTTAGGTCTTCCCAATATCAGACACTACTACCTTGCTACCCAAATCTCACATCTGAAACATTGGTGGTCTAATGCCCAGACATACCCCTGGGTGTCCATCGAAACCGCCTTGTCCCCATCTCATAACTTAAAAGCACTTCTTCTGGCCGCCTTATGCTCACCATTTAAAATACCTAAAGACATACCAAGTAGCGTATCAGCTTCCTTGTTCAATTGGAAAGACTATCACTCAGTAGGTTCAGATGGGGAAGAATCTATATGCAAATGGGCCCCTATAGAATTCATAGAGGCATGCATAGAGGACATAGACCTATCCTCATGGAAAGAAAAAGGGCTAAACAAGATGTCTGACTTGTACACGGGTGACCAACTGAGTAGTTTTGAGCACATTCACCATGTATATGATATCTCCAACCGCGATTTTTACAGATACCTACGCATCAGACACCTCTTGACTTCTAATGCTCCACTTGTCGTAAAAGCTAACCATCAGTTACTTAAATCTTGGTCTCAAGCAATTCCGATAAGGAAAGGCATAAAGCCCCTTTATACCGCATTGGGAGATAAAGAGGTATTTGAGAAAACCTCCCCTTTTAAATCCTGGGAACTCGACATGCACCTACCGATTGAGAAGACTCAATGGTCACGTGCCCTACAATTCGCTGCCAAATGTTTCCGATGTACTCTCCATTATGAGTCATATATGAAAACAACCTTGCGATGGTACTACACCCCGGATAGGCTCAGTATATTATATCCAGGATCATCGCACTTTTGTTGGAGAGGATGCGCAGGTAAGGGTACATTGCTTCATATTTTGTGGCAATGCCCCCTTCTAAGTAATCTGTGGAAACAGATCTTTATGATAATTTCCGGCATGACCGGAATCTTAACAACACCATCCCCACAGCTGGCATTACTTCTGATTGATATGGGAAGGTTCCCACCTTCTTACCGAGTGAGTGTAGCACACCTCCTTATATCAACTAAAATATCTATAGCCAAATACTGGAAATCACAAACTATCCCCTCGGTTAAGGAAATAATTGATAGAGTAGACAAAGTGGGGTGATACATCTGTCTCATTCTACTGTTTGTGGTGTGTCCATGTACTGTTTGTGGTGTGTCCATGTTGATTAATAGATAAGCAATTCTATTAGACCCTGATTCACAAAGTGGGGTGATATACCTGTCTCATTTTACTGTTTGTGGTATGTCCACATTGATATTTAACCGCTTCTGTTAGCCAGTTACTGTGATTTAGTGTTACAGAACAATCTTATTTGACACCAAGTGAGCAATACAAATAAAAAGATTCTTCGCACAGCAGAGTTGCCCACAAATTGGTCGTCTTTTTTTGTCGGAAAATTTTTAATTTTTTCAGAAAAATTAATCTTTTAGCAAAAACATTATTCTTGTACTGAAAAAATTAGTCTTTTAGCGGATAAATGAGTCTTTTACCAAATAAATTATTCGTTTACCAAATAACTTAGTCTTCTCCAGTATTACAATCTCCGATCCCTATGACGAACGACGTTGAGCAGGTAACCCACACCTGTGGGCAAAGGGAAGACACGGCCTTTGCTTTAGTGCAGAGCATGTGCATCCCCGGATGTGTAACCGAACTTGGTGGATGGATCAAACATGGCAGCTGGATTATTGCAGTAAGGGAGGATTCTCATTGGTTATTGGAATAAACCACACAAATCACTCTACCAATCGACCCAAATTCATTGTAGTCAATATGTTCTTTTAGCGAAAGAATGTGTCGTTATTGCGTCGTTATTGCAATTGTTTACGGTCTGAACTACGGCATTATTATCATACAAATCGCTCCAGCAACTGGATCCAAATTCATAATTCCTACAAGTTCTGTTATAAAATTTTATTCTGCGTCCCTCTTACCGCCACAACAAATTTTAAACAAATTCTTAGTCACTGTGCATTGCAACTTAATTTTAACCCATGTGTATCCCTCCATAAGGTCCTGGACGCCCCAATCCAAGCTATGAACGTTATTGTAAACTGTATTTTGCCTTCAACATGTAAGCCAAAGCAGAAGTGGGTCCAAAACACAGATGAGATACAAATACTTCTATTACATTTTATTTATATTTTGCACCCACTCCTGTTTTTGGCTTGCAATTACTGATCAAATACTGATGCAAAACACTGACACAATACTGATCATCTGAAAGAGGCTTTATGGATGCTCAAAATACAGGATTGTTTTTTTGTTTGTTTTATGTTTGCAGTACGCAGCCCTGCAGGGCGAGCGAATGTGAGGTCACAGGGGTAGTTACTAACCGAGAGTGTTTTTGGTACTCACAGTTTTTATATACCCTGGGCAGGCGTACAGCAGTGATGGAGAGGCTGGCACATGGATCCTCTCGGGCACTCTGTGTATATATGGACCAGGCCGGGTGGTAGGTGAGGTGCCCTGGTGCAGGTTAAGTGTGCCGGTGGCAAGATCCCTTTAAGTTTGTGACACCAGTGTCGGTAACGGTGGCACACCGATTTGTTGTAGGAATAATTGAGGAACACAAGTTGCAGTGAACCAGAACTTCCTTTTACTGAAGTTTAACTATTTACAGTCTTTAGTTATTTCCACATGTAAAAGGTTGCAACAGGCTGGCTTTATATAAAACGGCAGGCAAAGTTCTTGCAATATACTCAGAGGGAATAACACTTACAGATCAGGCTGTATTTTCCTCAGTTCCTGTCTGGCTTTCTCCAAGGCCCGTATGCCCTACTGCTGGCTTTATCCTTGGGTAGGGAAACCTTCCTCTGGTATATGTCTCCTTGCTGTAGAATATCCTTCTGCCCTTCAGCTCTCTGTTTGGCTGGAATAAACTTGGCTCTGCACTGTGCTTTTTAAGGGAACTTCAGGAGGCAAACTCTTCCCCTAGATGCAAGCTAGAACCCTGGACTCTCTAGCTGCATGTTAGAAGCTGCACTTCAGCTAAACCTCTAGCTAAAGTGTACACACTGGCCTCTAACCATACACTGCCTTCACTCTGGACTGGGCCTGACTATATATGCTAGGGGGTTCCCTAGCTCCCTCTACTGCCTAGGAGGAGGAACTACACCTAACAGGCCTGGTACAGGAGACAACAGGAAAAATACACATCAAAACACCATATAAAATACAATGACCCTGTTCCACAAAAGATGGGGAACAACGTGGCCCAATTGACCCTTGTGTAGTGCCCACATTTACCTAGTGGGACACTACATGTTCTGATGGATCAGAAGAATGGAAACATAAATGGTGATGTTAACACAGCCTTGCTGCCACTGCTGCTGCTGCCACCCTCCTCACTCTGTAATGGGGCCACTTTTGTCACGATTACTGCCACTGCTGCCGCTTCCGTCCCCACTCTGTCCTGGGGCCTCTATTGCCACTGCTGCCGCTTCCGTCCCTACTCTGTCTCGGGGCCTCTATTGCCACTGCTGCTGCTACCATCCCCACTCTGTCATGGGGCCACAACTGCCATTGCTGCTGCCACTGTCCCCTCTTTGTCATGTGGCCACTATTTGAATCTTGTGGAACTGCGCGGTTAAGTCTACGGTGATAAATTAGACCTGACGCTTTTTTATTGACCTCTAATACTGACGCACAGTAGTTTCACAGCTAACAGAAGGGATAAGCTATGAATCTTGGCGCCCTGCACGGTGAAGTAGACGGCGATATATTACAACTGCCTACAATACTGATAGCACAGTACCTACAGAATGGATTAACTAGTGTTCCTCACACATTAACTGAATGTGGGTGCACTAGAATGTAATGCACACAGCAATACCATCTCCCTGCATTCTCCCTGCAGTTTACGTTTAAAGCCTTACCATTGGGCCACCAAGTAGGATGTATATTATTAGACAGAGTGGCCTGGGTATAACAGATTTATCGTGATTAGTGAAGAATGAATTCTGAACTAAATGGATTTCTTGAAGCTTCTTCTCATCTCTAGTAGAGATATTGGCCCACTTATGCAGAATACATGACTTTGAAGTGATCTCCACATCCATTAATAAGCTACTCGTGGATGGGGAAATGATTATTAAGAATGCTAGAAGATGTAATTAGAAGATGATGTCTGTCAACCCCGATGTGACAATGGCTTGATCTGCTGGCTCCTGTGTGACTAGAATTTGAATGCAATTATATGACATCAAAACCAGTGATTTACACCTGGTATGATGAACGAGCCCAGGCGGACCTAGTGTTGCTCACACTTATTAACTTATAGAGTATTTTTTATCATATCTATATGGATAAAAGACTCTGATTTCCCCTTTTATTTTACCTGTGTACAGTTACCTGGTGATATGCAATCCAATGTTCTTATTCATACCAAAAAAGGATAAAAATGTCCCTTTTAACATCATTTTATAGGCAACAAATGTACTGCAGCAGGGTGACTTCACATTACGCTGAAATCTAAGCAAACATATAGTAGTCACCTAGATATCACATGTGCTGTTAAAACGCAATGCCTCAAACAATTTCAACTACATAAAAGTATGACTGCAAAGAAGATTTTCATATCTACCCGAGATATAACTATAAGTTTTGCAGCAATCTGACTTTTCTATCTGGGTGCTTTATGTGTCAATGTGTGTATGATTATAATATTCTTCTATTATATTAGATCTTGCTGCACTTTATTAATTATCAGAAAAAATGGCAATCATTTCTATGCTTGTACAATAAATTGTATTGTTATCAAACTGAATCACTAAGTTTCCACTGGGCATTCCTGAAACCCTCATGCAGGGGCGTACATAGCAATCACTGGGCCCCATCGCAAGAATCTGAATTGGGCCCCCATGTGAATGACGCATAGCACTCCATGGGTACGTGCACATCTGCTGCAGAGGTTCCAGCAGAAGCCTTCGTTGCTAATTCTGGCAAAAACAAAGGTCAAAATAATGCTGGATGCAGGATCTCGAATGACCCCATTATTGTGACTGGGATCCGGCAGGTGCCAGCAGTGTTTGGCATATGCTGGATCTGGCGATTCTGGTATTCTGCTGGTATGTTGAAAGAGAATCCCGAAATCTGATCACAAGTGATTATCTAGCCTTACCCGATGAATTGTGCCCGCTGCTGCTACTTTTTATATAGTGTGCCATCCTTCCTCCATGGACTGTGCCTGCTTCACCTCCTGGGTCGTGGGGCAGATCTTCACTGAGCTGGACTGGAGTCTGGACTGGTGATGCTGTTGGATCAGGTCAGGTCCGGACTGGTCAGTTAGGTCACAGTACGACGCGTGCTGGCAGAGGAACAGGACAGGGACATTCTACAAAGTGCAGACACAGAAAACTAAAGGATTTAATCCAGTCACAACTGATGTTTCTCTGATTGCTGCAGAACCTCATAATACACACCTCAGCTGCTGCAGAACCTCCTAATACACACCTCAGCTGCTGCAGAGCCTCCTAATACACACCTCAGCTGCTACAGAACCTCCTTATACACACCTCAGCTGCTGCAGAACCTCCTAATACACACCTCAGCTGCTTCAGAAACTCCTAATATACTCCTCAACTGCTGCAGAACCTCCTAATACACACCTCAGCTGCTACAGAACCTCCTTATACACACCTCAGCGGCTGCAGAAACTCCTAATACACACCTCAGCTGCTGCGGAACCTCCAAATATACTCCTCAGCTGCTTCAGAACCTCCTAATATACTCCTCAGCTGCTGCAGAACCTCCTAATACACACCTCAGCTGCTGCGGAACCTCCTAATATACTCCTCAGCTGCTTCAGAACCTCCTAGTACACTCCTCAGCCACTGCAGAGCCTCCTAATACACACCTCAGCTGCTGTGGAAACCTCCTTATACACACCTCAGCTTCTGCAGAACCTCCTAATACACACCTCAGCTGCTGCGGAACCTTCTAATATACACCTCAGCTGCTTAAGAACCTCCTAATACACTCCTCAGCTGCTGCAGAATCTCCTAATATACACTTCGGCTGCTGCAGAACATCACAACACACATCTAAGCTGCTGTAGAACCTAATAATACCTGAGCTGCAGCATAACCTCATAACACACACCTCAGCTGTGGCAGAACCTCATAATACATACCTCAGATGCTGCAGAACCTCACAATACACTACATAACCACTGCAGAACATCATAACACGCACCACAGCTGCTAAAGAACCTCCTAATACACACCTCAGCTGCTGCAGAACATCATAATACACACCACAGCTGCTGCAGAACTTTAGAATACACACCTGAGTTGCGGCAGAACCTCATAATCTGATGCTAGAGAACATATAAGGCTTTGATCACATCTGTGTTGGGGCCTCATTCGCAGATTAGGCCATAAATGCTGGACACAATTTTATAGCCTGGCAGATGGAAACCCGTCAGATCTCATCATAGTCGGCGGGATCCGTCAGGTGTTGTCGTCCATGAAGTGCCAGATCCGGAACTACAGTGATTTTCGTTGTTGTGCTGCTATGACGGGGAAGAACAGCGAACGTCACCAGCACAGATGTGAACAAAGCCTAATACACACCTCAGAAGTTGCAGAACATTATAATAGTGGCACGGGAACTACAAGTCTCATCATCACCAGATTGTTATTATTGGAAATAAGGGGGCAACACAGGGAGAGGTAAAATGGAGAGAACTACAACTCCCAGCATGTCCAGACTGTTATTATTGGATAAAAGTGGATATTACACAGAGAGAGTATAAGGCCAGGTTCACATCACCGTTTCGTTTTCTGTACTTCTGATCCGTCAGAAAAACAGAAAAATAAAGAAAAAAACGGATCCTGTATTTCAAGCATCAGTTCTGCACATTTCGCATCCGTTTGAGTCTGAGATCTGTTATTTTAGACGGCAAAAAAGTATTGCGTGCAAAATGGAAAACTAAACGGTGATGTGAAACCAGTCTAAGAAGAGAAAACTACAACTCCCAGGATGCCCAGATTATTATAGGGCATGAGCCAGTTTTACTAGGTGAGAGCTTTAAAAGGAAATAACTATAACCCCCAGTATGGCCAGAATTATTATAGGGCATCAGTATACATTACAGAGAGGGGGTACAATCATGATTCGGAGGTGGGGGGGGGGGGCAGTAAACAGGATCAGTCAGGGCAGCATAGTGTAGCTGACAGGTTCCCTTTAATAAACGTGCCACAGCTTTCTCCAGCTGTTTTTTTTTTTACTGTAAAAGGGCATTCTTTAGTAAATGACCGTCTTGGAGGTTTATAAGTCTGCTGAGAAACTGTGAGCTCGAAACAAGAGGACATTTTTAAATCAAGACTATTTGCAAGGTTGACTTTTCATTTCAAATGCATCAAGACATAGCCTTTAAAGTACTTAAAAGGGCTCTCCGAAATTTTTATACTTATGGCCTATCCTAAGGATAGGTCATCAACATGAGATCTGCAGAGGCAGACTCATGGCACCCCCCTATCAGCTGTTTGAAGAGACCATTGGATAGCAGTTGTGCTTGGTATTGCAGCTCCGCTACATGCACTTGAATGGGACTGAACTTTGTCCAGGCCGCGTGACCGATGAACGCGCCATCACATGGCCTAGGAACAGGCCTAAGCTCTCATGTAGTGCTGCAGCCTCTTCTGATCAGCAGGGTGCCAGGAGCAAGAACCCTACCAATATTGAACGTCACCAGCGCAGATGTGAACAAAGCCTAATACACACCTCAGAAGCTGCAGAACATTATAATAGTGACAAGGGAACTACAAGTCTTATCATCACCAGATTTTTGTTATTTGGAAATTAGGGGGCAACAAAGAAAGAGGTAAAAGTGGAGAGAACTACAACTCCCAGCATGCCCAGGCTGTTATAATTGGATACAATAATACAATGCAATTCAATTATTGAATTATTGGATCCTGAGGATAGGCCATCAATATCAAAGTCCTGGAGAACCCCCATTAAGACGTCCCTTCTGCCAGGGGCGTAGCTATAGGGGGTGCAGAGGTAGAAGTCGCTTCCGGGCCCACCTTGTGCCACATAAGACACTGGTATTATAGAAAGTCAGGGGCGAACTGGGAACTTAAAGTGGCCCTGGAAAAAATACTAAAAGTGGCCCCGTTTTCTAGTTGGGTCCAGATTGATGGAAGGCAATACCTTATTGAGGCACATTATACCACCCCAACAGAGCCAAATACCAAAGTCCATCACAAAATACATCCCCAAAAACTTCCACTGGCCAGCCTTGAGGAGGGCTCAGGTGGCCCCCTGGGCATTGGCCCACCGGGAAATTTCCCTGTTACGTCTATGGCCAATCCGCCCCTGTAGAAAGTGCATGCTGGTCATGTTACACCTCTGGCTGGAGAGAAGGGGTTAGATCAAGAATTTGCCATGGGAGGGGTGCCATTTCAAATTTTGCCTCGGGCAGCACAAAGTCTATCTTCCTCCCTAGCTCTGGCCACAAAGCACTGAGGGGAGGTGGACCCAAGCTGAACTCTTGCACCAGGGCCCCTGAGCCTTTAGCTACGCCCCTGCCTTCTGCTATCAACTGCCTGGATGTATATCAAACTAGTACTCCCTTACACATACATAGGAGGAAAGTAAGAGACTTTTAAGAGCTTTGTCAGGCTTTAACCTAGACCTCTGTGGTCTTTCATTTATTCAGCCCGGAATGTTTCTTCCCATAGACAGTAATACCAAGTGTATTTGTCATTTTATTTGCAAATAAAATCTTAGTAAATAAGCACATATCTGTATCTCAGCTATTCAATGGGTTAACAGCCTTTTACATATAAAATAGATCTTCTCTTAAGAAAACTAGCTTTAGGAGTCTGATATGTCCTTAACTCAAAGTCATTATCACTTACTTTGATTTTAAACTTTATCATTTTGAAAGTTTTCAAGCATACGATCATTAGAAAGAACAAGAGAAAAAGGAAAGCGTAAAGAAAAGCATCATTAAATAGAAAGTCTGAACAGAGTCGTGTGTGCCTCGAGCAAGAAGTGATTTCGTTTCCTGTTAACTGGCTGACTGGTTTCCCATACAACTCAGAGGGATAGACGCATTTTATCCCGCTGACTCCGTCCATGTTTCCATCAGATAGCCACATAATTAAGTATTGGATCTTGCAGTCACAATGCAATGGGTTGGAGGATAAATTCAACTTTTTTAAGTTTATCAAGTTATCGAAGGCCCCAGCGGGAACTACTGTCAACAGGTTCTCCTGTAGATACAACTCTTCTGTTTCCTTGGGTAGGGATGGAAAGTTCTTCAGGTTCTGGGAGCTGCAGTCCACCCGTATCGTATTATTCGTCAGTTTTATGCATTTACATTGTTTAGGGCAATCACTTCCATCAGTAACTGTCAAGAGGCAGATCCCAAGAAGTATTAGATTTGGACCAATCAGCATCCTGAAAAAGATGATCAAAATCAGGTAAGAGATTTAGTTAAAAATCATTGGTCACCTGACCATGATTTAGGGCAAGGGTACTCAACTGGTGGACCATGGTCACCACTACATTTATCACTTTCAACTGTGTCCTCAGGATGCAGATACGGTTGGTGAAGCCGGGAGCCGTCAGCTTCCTGCCTCACCATTCACTGCAATTGGTGGTTAAACGCAAGCAGATGTGATGTAGTGATGCCATCGTGCCTGTTGCACTGAACCTAAGAGAGAAGCAGACCTGCTCTCTTTGTTGGGGAACATGAGGTAGGTGAGTATTTATGTAGGATGAAATATGGGCATCAGTAATTGTGAGGGCATAACTCTCTGACTGGGCACTTAAAGGGGTTATCCAAATCCTTAACACATGCCCCCCAATGCCCTCCAGCCAATAGCAGGACGCAACAGGGAGGAGCCTCCTTAGCGTCACTTGCGATGCTAGGGAGGCTCATCCCCGTCACAGCCTGCTATTGGCTGCTCCCCCCATAGCCAGATGGGGAAACTCAGCGGCGGCTGTGCAGGGATCAGGAGCGACTCGGGTGCGGGGAGCGGAGTAAGTATAATTGGGGGAGAATGTGTTCGACTTTGGATAACCCCTTCAAGCAGGCATCACTGTGTGGGAGTCACTTAAGGGGACATCATGCTGTGTGGGATGCAGGACATTACAGGACAAGAGGACATAATACTGTGTGGGGAAAAATTATAGGCCATCGCTTTGTGTGTGGGGTGCTTAAGGGATCATCAGACTATGAGGGGAGTGCTTAAGGGACATCCTACTGTAAGAGGTGCACTTAGGGGAATCATACTGAGCAGGGGGCATCATACTCTGTGGGAGGCACTAAAGGAGCATCATACTGTCTAGGGGAGCAGTAAGGTGCATCACTATTTTGAGGTGGCACTAAGTGGACATTCTTACTGTGTTGGGGCACTAAAGACCACCATTTCTGTGTGGGTGGCACAAAGAGGATTGGGTTGGATTAGAGGCACCAAAAAAACAAATTGCTACAGCATGCTACAGCTGGTGTTGTCCCTCCTTAATTTTTTTTTGTGGTTCATACTTCCATACTAGACCCAGGCGTGTGGACCTTTACAAAAAGTACTTGAGTGCCCCCGATTTAAGGCATCTATAACATACCATTGTTAAGCGTAGTCAATGGGTGCACCAGCAGACAGATGCTCTTTAAAGTGACCAGTTTGATTCTGAGTTTAAAGGGATTCTGTCATGACATTTTAGCCCTATAACCTAAACATATGGCCAGGTCCGTCCAAATGGCATGAATCCGAAACTGTACTTATTAAATCTGCCTGTGGCTCTATTAGCACATAAAACAGGTTTTTATAACCGGTCAATCACCTACCTAAGGTGCCTAAGGGGACGTCAGTTAGTTCATGCGCACTTCGCTCAACGAAGCCGCTGCCAGGAGTCCGCGGCGCATCAGGCTGAGCATAGTGCGCAGGCGCCGGATCTAGCAGAGGGCCGGCCGGATCTGGTGGAGGCGGCGCTGAGGTGAGGAAGGCGGCGATTAAGACTGGGAAGGAGGCGCTGGGCACCAGACGGCCGGGCACCCAGTATTAACTGACGTCCCCTTGGGCACCTTAGGTAGGCGATTGCCCGGTTATAAAAACCTGTTTTATGTGCTAATAGAGCCACAGGCAGATTTAATAAGTACAGTTTCGGATTCATGTTATTTGTACGGACCTGGCCATATGTTTAGGTTATAGGGCTAAAATGTCATGACAGAATCCCTTTAAGGGATTATATCATAAAGAATGCATTAGCCCCGATCCCCACTGATCTCATATTGATGACCTGTCATGCGGCCACCAGTATCAAAATCCTTTAAAATCTATGTAAGAACTGCTACACTATTACCCTGACCTTATAATTTGATTGATCAATATTTTAGGGTAAGTTTACCACCCCTTCTAAATTATGTATATGGTCTATATCTTGCTTGAAGACGAGAACAGGTTAGCTCATTATTTACTTTGAGATATTCTTCCCAATGGGGAGTAAATTGATAGGAACATAACTATCAGTTGCTAGTCGTGTGGCTTGTGAGCGATCCTATAATTAAACAGTCACATAAAGTTGAGGAGTTGCTTCCACCTTTAAAACTCTGTCGCATTTAACCTTCCCTGACTTACACGTGTTTAGCTGTATATTAATTGCCTCTTGCTCTCATTGTAGTTCCCTTACTGAATCTAGCTAGGAAATCTAGTGACAGTGCATTTTAATTGTCACATTTTGCTTGCACGTGGCTATTTTCCAGAGCCTGTTAAATGGCAAGAGGTAAAGATGAAAGTTAGCTTTATGGGGCGTGAAATTAAAAGCTGAAAATTTGATAAGGAAAATATGATATATTTAGATTATAGGTCGGTTTTCTTATTGCATGTTTCTAATTTTTTTATTGATATAGTTACATTAAATCAGGCATGCTCAACCTGCGGCCCTCCAGCTGTTGCAAAACTACAACTCCCAGCATGTCCGAACAGCCTTCAGCTATCAGTCTACAGCAGGGCATTGTGGGAGTTGTAGTTTTACAACAGCTGGAGGGCCGCGGGTTGAGCATGCCTGCATTAAATGGTATTGATTAAGCATAGACAGTATGAAAAATTCTTAAAAGGGTTTTCCAGGACCCTGATATTCCAGATAGGTCATTATTATCCAATCAGTGAGGGTACCACTGATCAGTTGTTCCTCGCAGCCTCCAGTGCTGGAACTAGCACTGTAAATGGAGCAGGAAGCACAGCGCCGTTCAAAGTGTAGTGCCCATGCTGCATTACTGCAGCTCATCTCCCATTGAAGTGAATGAGAGCTGAGCGTCAGTAACCGGGCATGGCCACTACACCTCGAACGGCGCTGTGCTTCCTGCTCCATTCTAGTTCCAGCACTGGAGGCTGCAGGAAGCCCCCAGAGGGAGACAGATAGGTGTATACAGTCTTTGTAGCTGTTCTTTGTTCTAAATAAAGGCTCTGAATGGGGGACAACCGTCCCCCCTATTGCCTCAGAATTCCATTACAGCATATTAGAAAATGGGTTCAATCTTTTTTGGATTTACCCAGTGCAGTTAGAAAATAATTTCAACTTTTTGCAGCCATTATGAGAGCAAAGGCAGAAAACAGTACTAGTCTAGTCTACTTAGGGGCCAAGGTGATTTTTGGGTCTCCACAGGGCATAAACCTTTTTACACCCTCCTAAACTAAAGCAGGCCAGATACATTAAATAAATGTTGGCTGAATCCACCAATTTTAGCAGGACTATGTAATGTGTATGGGGCCTCCTGATGGCAGATGTTGAGGGAAATTTCAGCTGCCCAGTCCTTTTGACCTCATGGAAATAAGCTGCTGGCCACAAGTGTCTGACAGAGGCTTATACCCCTCTCCCCATTCATAACACACACACATGCCTGGCCAAGTTGAGAGGGCAAGTGTATGGAGGGATCAGGAAAGATAGCTGTTGACCAACAGTCACCTCATGTCTATGGAAAGTCCTATACACCTGATGGACACACAGTTGCCCCTTTGACTACTACCTTTTAAGACTAATGCTTACTGGAGATTGAATTATGTATGGAACTGTAAGTTAGAAAGCAAGGGTTTGTCTTCTCAATGAATCCATCCACTTTTATGTAATACATCACAAAGCCATATGAATACTCAAGGTCATTGAGGTGGTTAATTATGTCAGGGAGGCCATAGGTTTTTCTTACTTTAGATGCTCAGATATCATTTTTAAAGACATGCCAGGAATAGCTAGAAAATCTTTCAGATTACCTTTAGCTGCTATTGGAATCCACATACAGTAGATCCATGTCCATGATTCTTCATGTTTCCTGATCACGGAAACTGGTAATTGTGGTTATCCACCTCTCCTCCCAGTGTCAGACCTACACATGATGACTGAGCAGATAATATGGCAGTAGATGGTGACGGTAACCAGAATTAGTGGAAAGAGACATCTTGGCGTTTACGATGTGTGTGATACAGCTGATGTGACCTGCCCTGTTGTCAAGGAGAGATAAGAGACCGTGGTTAGGGCTACTGAAGACTCCTCAGCACACTAGTGTTCAGGATTGATAAGAAGTCAGCGAGATATTATTCCGAAGCTGCACACACTACTACAAGTAATGTTTCAAATTAATTTTTTTCAGAATAATATTTTTTCAATGCAATTACCAACAGTAAAACTAGAAATCAAGAAATTGGAGAAAGTGCATCTGTAGGCCCATCTTTTCTCATTGCCGCTTGACCGCTCTACATAACGATTAACTGGAGTCATGTACAAGATGTTTAATTTCATCTGTACACTTCTCTCATAAAATATATGCTTAAAAATGTATTATAATGTATGAGTAAGCGCGTTGGATACTCTTTTCTAGTCCTCCATTGCACATTGCAGATTTCGTAAAAAAAATAAAATCAGACAATAAAAATTGACTGAAAATGTTGGGTCAGGCTGATCATCGACAAGTGCTGATATATACGTCTTTTTCTAGCTGTTTTAGTGCAATAAATTATCTTGAATTTCAGATTAAATCATTTGCACAGATCAGCTTTGGAATTACAGATTTATGATGTGTAAAGCTGCATGACAGTCCCCATAGAATACTGTACCTCCATACACAGTTTTTTTTTTTTCTTCAAGGATTCATAAAAAATCTGTAAGGAAATGAAAATGTTGTGGGTTCCATCACATGTCATATTAGAAGAAAATACAGTGCCCCATGAAAGCCCCAAATGGGTGGCACACTGGCACTCAAAACTCAGACATGGTCTAGAAAAGCAAAAGCAAGTAGATATTTGCCATAATCATCTGCAACAGTTCCTACCTCTGTAGATGATTCCATACAGCACTGGTCACCACGGATAGTCCACTGGGGATATAGTCCCTGTCTTACAAGCCATTCTTAATCCGGCATGTTGAGTTAGTGAGATGTATAGCAATACTAAAACACCAACACGCAGCACACGCACTTACCCCTCCCCGCCCAGATGACCTTATGTCCAATAACTTTAAAGAAAAACGTTTTGCTTGTGCACGTTAACCCCTTACCATCCGCTTTCACTTGGTCGGTATTTTGCATCAGAATTTGTAAACCAAAACCATGAGTGGGACATAAACAGAGAAAAAGTATAAAAAAGGGGAGAAAAAAGTGAAACATTAGCAGCTGTAATAATACCGCACCGCTGCTGCAAAGGAAATGGAGTGCAGGCAATTTTGAATAAGAAGCAGCACTCACACAAGCACCACAGCAGATCGTCAGGGGTGCCGGGTGTCGGACCCCCACTGATGAGATATTGATGATCTATCCTGAGGATAGGTCATCAACATTAAAACACTGCACAACCCTTTTACATACGGTATTTCTCACACTTTATATGAGCTCTAAATAAAATGTAATATTAGAAAAAGGACTACGGTATATGTAAAGGTATTTTACAGGACTTAAATGTTGTTTGCAAAACTGCATTAAAGAGCCTCAGTCAGCAGATTTGTCCCTATGACACCGGCTGACCTGTTACATGTGCGCTTGGCAGCTGAAGGCGTCTGTGTTGTCCCATGTTCACATGTGTCCGCATTACTGAGGGAAAAAAAGGAGGTTTAATAGATGCAAATGAGCAATGGGGGCATTTCCTTTACACCTAGATGCTCTTATTTCTCTGCAACAGGTCAGCCAGTTTCATGGATAAGAATCTGCTTACGGATTTCCTTTAAATATTTCTAGCCTATGCTGTGAAGTTGCTGGTGATAGTGCAGTACGCCAGTCCTTCAGGGTGAGCGAATTTGAGATCACGGGGGTCAGTTTACAGACAGAGGGTTGCTCTTAGTACTCACAGTTTGTTGTATACCCTTGGCAGGCGTACAGCAGTGATGAAGAGGCTGGAACGTAGATCCTCTGGGGCACTCTCTAGATATAGGGACCAGGCCGGGTGATTGGTGAGGTGCCCTGGGTGTTGTAGGTTTAGCGTGCCTGTGGCAAGATCCCTTACAGTTCGTGACGCCAGTGCCGGTAACTGTGGCACACCGATTGTTAGGAGGAATAATGGAGGTACACACGATTGTAGTGAACTAGAATTCCTCTTTACTGAACAGTTCAACTATGTACAAGCTTCAGACAGTTCCATATGAAGGTTATTGGTATCAGGCAGGCTTTACATAAATGGCAGGTAGAATCCTAGCAAGATAACTCAGAGGGAATAAAACTCACAGATCAGGCTGTACTTTCTGCAGAATCCTGTCTGGCTTTCTCCAAGGCCCATATGCCTTATAGCTGGCTTTATCCTTGGGTAGGGAAACCTTCCTCTGGTATAAATCCTCTTGCTGTCAATAAACTTCTGCCCTTCCGCTTTCTACTTAGCTGGATAAGATTAGCACTGCTCTGTACTTTGCAAGATGCAGGATAACTTCAGGAGGCAACTTCTTCTCCTGGACTAACTTCTGAGCTTCACTTGCTCAGGACTTCAGGCAGGCTAGACTGAACTACTTAGCCTCCTGGACTAGAGTCTAGACTGGACTACCTCTTTCCTGTCTGGGCCTAACTATATATACTAGGGGGTTCCCTAGCTCCCTCTACAGCTTAGGAGGAGAAACTACACCCCTAGCAGACCTGGTACACAGGAATTAACATGGAATTATGCAGTCATACAATACAAAACATAATACCAATCTCGCACAGGAGGTGGGGGACAACATGACCCAATTGACCCTTAGTAGTGCCCACCTTTACGTAGCGGGACACTACAATAGCATAAACTTGTTGCATGAGTAGAAATCTGCCAACCTCTGCTGAATCTGATGCCCTTTAATTCAAACACACTGGTAGGATTTAATGCATTAGAGACTTGTCAATTAGATTTTTACTAAATAAAACCAAGTATTTGAAATATACTTTGTTCTAATATTTTTTATTATCTTATCGTTTTTTGTTGTTGTTTTTTTTGTACTTAATTAAGGAGGTAGCCATGTTGCCTGAGTTGCTACTCTGCTCTGTTTAATGTTCAGATATATGCTTTACAGCAGCCATGTGTACCATGGCAAACTGTAGTGTATGCTCTGTGATCTGTGCAGAGCTCATTGTGCAGGGACTGGGAGGAGGCGAATTGTAACCGTCACTTTTTGTAAATGCTGGCTCCCATTTTATCTGTCACTCTCTCTCTATATCTGTGTGTGTTATCTTTCATTGTAATCCTGCATGTGATGATAATGAAATGAATAGTGAAAAGTGATTTCTACAGAACAGGAATTCTCAGACTTTTGAGGGCTCAGTGGTGGCTCCTAGTGTGAAAACTTAATGTTTTCAGGATTATTTTTTAAATGGAGATAATGACATGGACAACGGGAAAAATTACCTACCAAATGGTAAAAATGAATTTAACATAAAACTTTCTTATCCACAATAGGTTATTTGCTGTCTAGAGATTCTTTTGTTTCAGGTCTCGTCATAGCATATTACTTTGAGTTAGGCAGGCCAAGGTGTTTCTGTAGAACCAAATATTAACTTAACTTTGAGCTCATGGGCTATAATGCATGATTTGGGGGTCATTGTTTGTTTGATGTTCTAACTTTGTAATGCTGTATTGGCTTTACACCAGACATGGTGCATAATTCTAGCTGAATTCAGCCACCATTAGCATATGGATTTAGACAGCTACTGATTTACTCTCTGTTAGGCCACCTTCAAACCTTATTTACATTATTATCTGTTATAGGAAGCTGGATCACTCACATGAAGGACACGAACACTGACCCCACTATTTTGTTCTGCATTTTTGCTGGAATCTGCATCAGAGGCTCCTAACCGAGCCTATGATGTAGATATGAATAAGTCCAAAGCTGTATACATCTTCATACAGTGAGCGCCCCCTACTGGTAGCCTCTAGCTACTTCGGCCACTTCCACCATGGGCCCCTAATCTACCATGTAATGGAAGACACGCATAAATTGCACAAAAACACAACACAAATATTTTTAAAGGGGATCGCCAAATCCAAATTACTTAATTATAAATTTACTCACAAATAAATGTAATTAGTTATAATGGCTCATTTTGTCTAGGGAGCAATCAGGACAAATAAAATGGCCGCTGTCGTATTAGTACACAGAAAACCTGTCCTAATTACACAGCAGGACAAGTTACTTCACAACACTGAGCTAAAGAGCTGCCTCATCCTCCTCTCTGCTCTGCTTGTCAGGGATTATAATCCTGAATACAGATGATGACATTTTGAGCTGAATCTCTGTAGGAATGGAGTTCATGAGGAGACATGAAGTTCAGAGAGGACGGGCAGGATGTGGTAATGGAGACTGCATACAAAAGCTGCTGCTTATTATTCATACCCACCTCCTCTCTGTACTTCATGTCTCCTCATGAACTCCATTCCTACAGAGATTCTGCTGAAGATTGTATCATCTGTATTCAGGATTATAATCCCTGACAAGCAGAGCAGAGAGGAGGATGAGGCAGCTCTTTAGCTCAGTGTTGTGAAGTAACTTGTCCTGCTGTGTAATTAGGACAGGTTTTGTGTGTTCTAATAGGACAGCGGCCATTTTATTTCTCCTGATTGCTCCCTAGACAAAATGAGCCATTATAACTAATGAAAGGTATTTGGGAATATATTTATAATAAAGTAATATTTTTTAAGTATTTTCAGTAATTTTTTTTTAGTGATTCCCAGAGTTTAAGTTTAATTTTAAATTTAAAAGTTAAATTTAAAATCCTTTAAGTTTATTGCAGAAACGTTGTTGCGCCTATTTCAGTCTGATTTGAAGTCTCATTGAGGCAATAAGAAGACATTGCATTACTGAATGCAATAAATTCATTGTATCATCCATATACAATGAAGTGGCTAATAAACTAAAAAGGTGCAGGTTCTCAATTCAAGTGTTCAGTAGGGTACCCAACAGCTGGAGCTCAAACAACTGTATGTAACATTTATCTGCTACCTGGTGATATATGTTATTAATGTGAAAGTCCCTTTAAAGGGCAAAGGCAACCCCCTTCCTCCCTGTAGGTATAAAGCTACATCAAAGTCATAAAGACTGCAACATGGATTTTTAAAAAAGGTCAAGGACTGTGTTTATCTTTTTTTCTACGGAAAATTAGAAATCTTGTAAAAGTTGAGTATTCCCCACTAGATGGCGCACTTGAAACATTTGTAAAAATGACTTGCATCATTGACTATATGAATCAAAAATATGAAGAGCGCTCATGAGGAAGAATGTTTTCAAAGAATATGGTCATTTCATTCAAAATTAGATGCAAGCTGGTGGATTCTAAGGCACCTAGCAAGTTCCTCGTTCCTTGAAATAGAGTTACCAGAAAATCATACCGCAAATCCTCAATTTCATGATAAACCAGAGCTGAACAAATCCTGGGGCTCTGTATGTCTGGTCTTAAGACTTGCACCCATATCTCTGGAGAGATACAATGTCTTCACATCAGTGTCGGACTGGGGTACTTAGGGCCCACCAGTGTAACTGATTCGGGGGCCCCACCTTAGGGCTCCTGCACACAAGCTTATTTTTTTTCCATGTCTGTACCGTTCACTTCACTTCAACGGGGCCGCAAAAAAAATGTCCGCATAGCCGTTCTGCATAATGATAGAACATGTCCTATTATTGTCGGCATTACAGACGAGGATAGGACGGTTCTATTAGAGGCCGGCTGTTCTGTTCCGCATAATGTGACATGCACACACCCGGTATTCATGTTTTGCGGATCCGCAATTTGCAGACTGCAAAACATCCAACAGTCGTGTTCAGGAGCCCTTACAGTTATAACAGAAATATTAAAGATGAAGTATGATGGCGGACACTCACAGAAAAATGCCCAAACATACATGTGGCAGAATTTACTCATATATGAATATCCTGCGCTTAAGTCAGTTAGAAACAAGACACATGCAGCGCACACCAATCACTCACTGGACAGATGTGGCACACAAGACATGGCTCACATGCCACTGATGCATATGTCACATGCTGTACATACACCGCTGATACATAGAACATATATAGCACACACCAATCACACAAGGGAAACACGCAACGCACATACCAAGACATTTATGCCTAACCCTATTACGTGTAGCACCCTTAAAGGGGTTAAAGGGGTTGTCTCACTTCAGCAATTGGCATTTATCATGAAGAGAAAGTTAATACAAGGCACTTACTAATGTATTGTGATTGTCCATATTGCCTCCTTTCCATCACATTATACACAGCGCGAATCCATGGTTTTGACCACACTGCAATCCAGCAGCGGTGGCCGTGCTTGCACACTATAGGTAAAGGTGTTAGGTGTTGGCCTATGCGCACTTCCAGCCTTTCCCTATAGTGTGTAAGCACGGCCACCACTGCTGGATTACACAGTGGTAATAACCACGGATACGTGCTGTGTATAATGTGATGGAAAGGAGGCAATATGGTCAATCACAATACATTAGTAAGTGCCTTGTATTAACTGCATGATAAATGCCATTTACTGAAGTGAGACAAACCCTTTAACCCCTTTAAGCATAAATGTCTGGCATGAAATTTACCAAATCTTAACCTTCTCAAATTGCACATAATCTACAGTATATTTAAAAGGGTTCTCCTACCATAATGACCTATTAAAGGTTTTCTTTGGGTGTAAAAATTATCATTATTTTTTTTTAAGTCTGGCCCAAAATATGTGTCAAACTAAAATAGAAATGCTCGCCAGTTAAAGGGCCTGTGTCCACTTTTCTAGCTATCCTCTATCGTCAGGATCAGGGATAACTAAGTGATCTGTGGGGGTCTGAACGCTGGAGCCCCCACTGATCCTCCTTGTTGATTGAGTGGCAGGTCGGGCATATGCCCTGCCTCTCCATCCATTCTCTATGGGGTCGCTGGAGATGGTAGAGTACAGCGCTGGCCATTTCCCAAAGAAAATAAAAATGGAGCAGCAGGGCATATGTGTGGCCTGCCACACCATCAAAAAGGGGGAACAGTACCCAATCCTGGGATCAGTGGGGTCGCAGAAGCGGACCCCATAAATCATATAGTTATGCCCTACGGTGTGAAGAGGGTAACTTGAAAACCTAGACAACCCCTTTAAATCCTCCACCACTCCACCACCAGTATCTCTTTACATGGCAGCAGTGATGCCTGTAAATACGGAATATCATCACTACCTCCATGTAAATACATTTTTTTTAATGATATTTATAACAGTGCCATCCACAGACCCCCCACCTCATAACAGTGCCATCCACAGACCCCCACCCACCCCATAACAGTGCCATCCACAGACCCCCCCACCCCATAACAGTGCCATCCACAGACCCCCCACCCCATAACAGTGCCATCCACAGACCCCTCCACCTCATAACAGTGCCATCCACAGACCCCCACCCACCCCATAACAGTGCCTTCCACAGACCCCCACCCACCCCATAACAGTGCCATCCACAGACCCCCCCCCCATTGCCGCTCCAGTACAGACTAGTTATAAAATGTGTACAATTAATAAGGATTCTATTCATGAGGCCCCCTCTGCAGTAGAACATTCAATATAGCCACATCCTACTCACAGGGCTGTTATCTTAATGCTGGCCGGCCGGGCAGACGAGCGGCAGCGTCACGACTGACGTCACATGCCTGCGCCGCCTCCTTCATTCAGAAAGTAGGCCGGGCACATGACGTCAGTCGTGACGCTGCCGCTCGTCTGCCCGGCCGGCCAGCATTAAGATAACAGCCCTGTGAGTAGGATGTGGCTATATTGAATGTTCTACTGCAGAGGGGGCCTCATGAATAGAATCCTTATTAATTGTACACATTTTATAACTACTGGAGCTGGGGGCCGGAGCACAGTGAACGCACCGGCCCCCAGCTCCTCCTCCCAGTCCCTCCCCGCTATTTTCTGCCGATATGTACCAATATCGGCCAAAATGGATTAGGCCCATTTTCGGCCGATATTTTCGGCCGCCGGAATTTCGGTGCACCCCTAATGTAAACCATACGTGTCAATACTGGAGAATGTGACGCACTGTGCAGAATTTTTTTTGTCCAACCCCCTTTGCAGGTCATAACCTTTAACCAAGCCCAAGCAAAGGTTCTAGAGGAGCAATGTGAGCAAAGGGCATAAACGGAGGCTCATAACTGAAACAGAGGCATTAGGGTCACCTGAGGCAGGGTAATAGTGGGGATCCTGGAGCAGGGGGTAACTGGAGAAGAGGCAATATTAGTGGTGCATTTAGAGTGGGGGCATCTGGAGCTGGGGCACTTATGAGGGTGCATCTAAAGCAGAGGCATTGGGGGGACCTAGGGAAGAGTCCCCCCAATGCCACTCTGAACTCTGCAGAGAGCAGCACACATACACAGATTTGAGTCTACTATAGACAAATGCCCTATTTCCCCCTTACAGTCTCCTACAGCTCACTACTGTCACACACCTGAGAAATCAGCCCAGCACCGCAGAGGAGTCCTTCACTCCAGCAGCCACAGTTTTCTGACAGCAGGGAGGGCAGGAGGATGGTCAGACATGTTCTCTCCTCCTTCACTGCCAGCATCCCGGGAAGTTTAGAAGATACTGTGGGGACTCCTGTACAATTTACACTAGTAAGAGGCTGCATCACTGTGTGATACTGCCACCTAGTGGCTACAATAATTATCTCTCCTGAGAAACAAGAGAAATAATTACTCCTCCGTCTTATCTCCGGGCGCAGGAGACTGGGGCCTACCGAGGAATCCCCCGCCCCTCCGGTGGGCCAGTCCGAGCCTGCTCCACATACATTTTATAGCATTTTATCTACTGGTATCTATGTCCTTCTCTTACATCCTGGTTCCTGATTAGTTCTATGATAGGGCGCGTGTGGTAATAAATGTACCGCAGGTTCGGGTTTAATGGCTTATTGATCAAGTGATTTATTACATGAGCATACCTTAGCATTTAGCAGGCCTGACACTTTCAGTGAATCTCTTGTAGCTATGCTGATGAATGTAAATAGATAATGCTGCCATATAGAATTTCAATAACGATTCATAGCACCAAGGAAGATGATTAAGGATTAATGCACACGACCATATGTATTTTGCAGTCCAAAAAACATGGATCTGAAAAGAAAAACAATAACATCCGTGTGACATTCGTGTTGCATCTGTTTTCTTTGCAGATCCATCGTAACAATGCCCGTGAACAGGACATGTTTTATTTTTTTGCAGAACAGATATGCGGACATACGGAAACAGAATGCACACGGAGTAATTTTAGTTTTTTTTGCAGACCCATTGAAATGAATGGTACTGCATACAGACCTGTAAAAAACGGAATGGAAACTGAAAAAAACATACGTTCCTGTGCATGAGCCCTAATCGTGAAACAGAAGAGAGATATTCATATGTGGACGATCATATAATATACAGTTGGCAAATCAGATGGCTAATCGGTGAATATCTGGCTGCTGTGGAACTTAAATCACCCGGTAGCTAGCTTTGTAATAAATGGTGTAAATACATTGAGAAATATGGTGTATAGAATGAGCGCCATATATTTGAAGCACCTGTTCCATTTTTTCAACAAAATTTTCACATAAAAGTTGGATAAAGTGGGCCAAAGTCAGGTAGGCCAAAGGAAACTTTTTTTTTATTACAATTTGTATTTAATTACAATTTCTTCCACTTGATTAAAAAAAAAGTAAATTATCAGAAATTTGGAGTTGCAGCAAATTCTGCATTGCCTTGGAGTGATTGACTCATGTACATTGGGAAACAAGGTGCAGGAGGCCTATACTAAGTTTTGCATACAGAGCACGATCACCACTGATGGATTGCAGAGTGGCCGTAACCATAATTGGTTAGCCTTTCTTTAAATATTTCTAGCCTATGCTGTGAAGTTTCTGGTGATAGCATAAACTCTATTGTTAGTATCAGTGCAGTATCCCCTGTATATTTCTAGCATCTACTTCCTTGTCTAATCAACAAAAAGTCGCAGCATCAACAAAAGTGAACTTATTGTGGTTTCCAGTCCAGTCCTTGCTTCTGAGTCTTGTAGTTAATTATTATTTTTTTGCTTTTTAATCTGTCTTGATTCTAGTTCAGTTCAGCTCTACTCAGATTGTTTTTTTTGTCTCTAGATCCTAGCGCCATCCTGTTGTTTGTGTAAGGGGGTTCCATTGAGATATCCTTAAAGGGGTTGTGCAGGGGTTTTATACTGATGACCTATCATCAGGATAGGTTATTAATATCAAATCAGTAGGGGTGCCGGCAGTGGTGTAGCCCGGGGGGTTGGGCGGTTGCCCCGGGTGCCAAATTGCAGGGGGCAGCAGGCATTTCACGGTCCCCTCCATTATGTCTCATAGGCTTCAGGCCACTCGGTCACAATTACCTTACTGTGACCTCCTGTGTCGGGTCTTGCGAGATGATGTGATGCCACAAGCTGTGATGGAGTGAGCTAAGTATTTTATTTTATTTTTTATGTATGCACCCTACCCTAATTGGGGAGGTACTGGGGGCACTATGGGGGTGGGGGAGGAGCCGAGAGGAGGACCGAGGACATATACTAATAAGAGTGGCCACTATACTAATAGCAAAGAGGGGGCCATTATATTAATAATAAAGAGGGGGCCATTATATTAATAACAAATATGGGGTCATTATATTAATAATAAAGAGGGGGTCATTATATTAACCCTTTCAGGACCGGGCCATTTTTCACCTTTCTGCCCAGGTCAATGTGTGTCAATTTATGTGGTAATAACTTTAAAACGCTTTTACTTATCCAAGCCATTCTGAGATTGTTTTCTCGTCACATATTGTACTTTATGACCGTGGCAAAACTGAGTAAAAAAATGAAATTTTTATTTATAAATAAAATAACAAATTTTCCAAAAATTTTGAAAAATTTCCAAATTTCTTTTTCTCTACTTTTATAATAGATAGTAACAACTATGAAATATAGTTATTACTTTACATTCCGCATATGTCTACTTCATGTTTTTGAATGCCATTTTTTTTGGGAAGGCTTAGATGTTTAGAAGCAAATTGTAACGGACCGTTTCAGCAGACAAGGGGTTAAAATCCGTTTAGGCTATATGCCCCTTTCCGAGAGACAGGCACAGCTACTGCAGAACACCAAACTCCCGAACTGGATACAAAATAGCACTCCAAACTGGAACCTCACAAATAGCTGCCAGCAGACGAACAGGAAAAGCATACAATCGGCTTACACTCCTGGCAATCAGTCTCCAACAGCATACAGGGAATCCCCCCAATAACGAGACAAGGCTCCGTGTTGAGGGTCAGCAGTAGTCTGATGTGCTGGCACACCCAGCCTGGTTTTTATTACAGTTTTGCAAATACAGAACAGATACAACACATCCCCACAATGCATCATGGTTTCCTCCTCTCTGTCCCAGAGACAACCGAAGGCAATCCAATTATCTCTCAGGACAAAGGGAGATCATCAATACACATGTGGAGACAACAGGACAGACATCACCATTTAAACACACAATGGGACAATAGAACCACACCCAGCATATTCCTCCCAAGCTGACAAGTTACACTTATTATAAATTGCTACAACTTTGTGAGGTTACATTGTCCATACATATAACTTACATCAATTTAAACAGTATAACTTGGGGGACAAACCTATCCAAAATTCACTTGAATAGGTTCAGGGGTTTAAAAGTTAGCATGGGCCATAATCCTGAGGCAAGAGGCTTTTAAACAGCCCCCCTCCAAAACACTGTGGCGAGGTTGGTTTCGCCACACATCTCCCCCCCCCCCCCCCCAGGGAAGACTAACCAGATACCTGACCTCACGCCGGTCAGTACCTGAGTTAGTCTGGCAGCCCACCCACAACCCAATACTGGACCTGTTGAATTTAGTAGGCTGTCTCTGTCCAGTGAATCCACCAAGGTTATATTGGTAGCTGGTACTCCCGGTCTCTGAGTTGCTCCCTGGCTTGGAGTGGAGGTTGCTTTGTTGGCAGGGATCAGCGGGACTCTGCCCTGGTACCAGTGCTACCACGGAAGAAGCCTGGTTGGAGTCTGGTTGTTGGAGGGAGAAACCGACTGTCTCCCCTTTGGCTAAACAGCCCTGTTGCTGGGGGGCAGGACCGACTGTCCCTACCCCCTGTGCTGTAAGTGCAGAGACCACGGTCCTATCTGCACTGTTGTGGGGCTTACTGTCCCCCCCTGGTACGTTAAGCTGCCTCTGGGGAGAGGTGGTAACGAGCTCCTCTCCCATACATACTTCCAGCCGCTGGGGAGGGCGACCGACCGCCTCCGCTCCCAATACAGTGTCCTGCTGCTGGGGAAAGGAGACTGGGCTCTCTATTCCCTGTAGGATACTCTGCCGCTGGGGGACAGGACCGACTGTCTCTGCCCCCTGTAACTCCGCCTGCCGCTGGGGAATGGAGACTGGGCTCCCAATTCCCTGTACATCACACGGCCGCTGGGGAATAGAGACTAGGCTCCCAATTCCCAAAAAATCATGCTGCTGCTGGGGGGCAGGAACAACTACCTCTGCCCCCTGTAACTCAGCCTGCCGCTGGAGAGGGAGGACGTTGCTCTCCTCTCCCTGCATTTCACACTGCCTTCCCGGCATATCACTCTGCTGCTGGGGGGCAGGAACAACTACCTCTGCCCCCTGTAACTCAGCCTGCTGCTGGGGAGGGAGGACACTGCTCTCCTCTCCCTGCACTTCACACTGCCGCTGGGGAATGGAGACTGGGCTCCCTCTGTCCCGCAACTGTAACTTCCGATGGAGGTCCACCCAACGTGGCAGCTGACCGTCACCTTCTGCCCGGTATAGTAGGGTCTTGAACACTAGACTCCTCACGAACTTCACATATTTCTCAGCTGGATCGGGTCCGAAGAAGTTCAGCCGCAACCACATCATACGGTCAAATTCCTCAACAGAGTATCTGTACTCCACTGCTGGTTCCATCCTGGTGCTTTTAGGGTCGCTGTACTGAGACATGCATTGCCCTTAAGTTGTAAAATCCAAAGAAATGGTGTCTCCTGTAGCTGTCCTTCTGGCTGTAGGAACGATCCCGCTGCTTGCCACCAATGTAACGGACCGTTTCAACAGACAAGGGGTTAAAATCCGTTTAGGCGATATGCCCCTTTCTGAGAGACAGGCACAGCTACTGCAGAACACCAAACTCCCGAACTGGATACAAAATAGCACTCCAAACTGGAACCTCGCGAATAGCTGCCAGCAGACGAACAGGAAAAGCATACAATCGGCTTACACTCCTGGCAATCAGTCTCCAACAGCATACAGGGAATCCCCCCAATAACGAGACAAGGCTCCGTGTTGAGGGTCAGCAGTAGTCTGATGTGCTGGCACACCCAGCCTGGTTTTTATTACAGTTTTGCAAATACAGAACAGATACAACACATCCCCACAATGCATCATGGTTTCCTCCTCTCTGTCCCAGAGACAACCGAAGGCAATCCAATTATCTCTCAGGACAAATGGAGATCACCAATACACATGTGGAGACAACAGGACAGACATCACCATTTAAACACACAATGGGACAATGGGACAATAGAACCACACCCAGCATATTCCTCCCAAGCTGACAAGTTACACTTATTATAAATTGTTACAAGTTTGTGAGGTTACATTGTCCATACATATAACTTACATCAAATTAAACAGTATAACTTGGGGGACAAACCTATCCAAAATTCACTTGAATAGGTTCAGGGGTTTAAAAGTTAGCATGAGCCATAATCCTGAGGCAAGAGGCTTTTAAACAGCCCCCTCCAAAACACTGTGGCGAGGTTGGTTTCGCCACACAAATCTTTACATTTTTAAGAACATTTCCAAACCCCAATTTTTTCAGGACCAGTTCAGTTATGAAGTCACTTTCTGGGGCTTTCATATTAGAAACCACCCATAAATCACCCCATTTTAGAAACTACATCCCTCAAGCTATTTAAAACAGATTTTACAAACTTTGTTAACACTTTATGTGCCCCACAAGAATTAAATAAAAATGGGAATGAAATTTCAAAATTTCACTTTTTTTTTGCAGATTTTAAATTCTAATCAATTTTTTCTGCAACACATCAAGGGTTAACAGCCAAAAAAACTTAAAATCTATTACCCTGAATCTGGAGTTAACAGAAACACCCCATGTGTGCTCAAAAACTAATGAATGGGCGCACAGCAGGCTTCAGAGTGGAAGGAGCACCATATGGCTTTTGGAGAGCGGATTTAGCTGGTATGGTAATTGGGAATGCATTAATGCCGGATCCGGCCCCAAGTGTTCCAGCAAAACGGATCTGTTCTTTCCGTCTGCACATGCGCAGACCATTAAATCAGTGAAAAAAATAAATGCTGGATCTGTTTTTCCGGATGACAACTGGAAAGACGGATCCGGTATTGCAATGCATTTGTGAGACGGATTATCAGCAAGCAGCAGGATAAGACTGTGAGGACTCCAGTTGGGGGATAATGATAGAATGTGAGGAAGCTAAGATGTTTGTGTGTCACACTCTGCAGAGACAAGGCGGCTGAGAGAAGTTGTCCAGACCGAGTGGAGAAGATCTACAGAGAAGATGATGACAGAGAGGAGACGTCACCTGGAGGCCCTGGATGTGACAGGTAAGTGCTGCTGTATAGTAAGTACAGCAAAGTGCGGGGGGGGGGGGGGCGTTATCCAGGGGGCCCAAGTAAATTCTTGCCCAGGGTCCAATCAATATTAAAGACGGCCCTGACCGCTGTATGTAATGTTTTCCAAGTATGTCTTTAAAGGGGTTGTCTGCTTTTTTTTTTGTATGAGCGCTGCCTTCTCTTCAAACAGCTGATCGGCGGGGATGCTGGGTGTCGAATCCCCGCTGATCTGGAGGGAATGGGTTAGGTTGGGAATTTGGCATGTGAGTGACATTTTAATGTTTACCTCAGACATCAGAAAGGCTAGGTGCTCCCCTGCCCCTGGCCACAAAGAACTGAGGGAGGGGGGGGCGCCATTTCATTTTTCATCTCAGGCAGCAGAAAAGCTAGACTCGGCCCTGGCTACTGCATTCTGTTGTCTACTACAAAGTCAATAATAATACAAGCTGCAATAATCTACTATTTAGGCAGAGGATCTGAAGTTCGGTATCAGGAAAACAAAGCTCCAGTGGCTCAGAAAACATATTAAGAAATGTAAAATGACGCGGTAAAAGGAGGAGATTCATTTTGTTCTAGCAAAGGAGGAGGGAGAATTGTATGGTCTCAGCACCACGGATCTCAGATACAAAGGTGTCCTGTGAGGCGGCTACAGAGTGAATGGCGCGTTATCTTCCCCGTTTGAGATTCACAACGGGACCCGCCAGTGGTGCCCATTGTCACCATTACTGTATATTCTGGTCATGGAGTTTCTGGCAAGAGCACTTAGAGCTAATGCGTCTATAAGAGGCCTTTATTTTGGGACATTGGAATCTAAAATTGCCATCTACGCAGATGATCTATTGATATATTGTTCTGACCCGGTGGTTAGTTTACCGAATATTACGAAGGAATTCTCTATATTTGGGGACTTAAGCAACTTCAAAGTGAACTTCCACAAATCCGAGATATTGAATGTCACGGTTCCACACACCACTGTGCAAGCCTTGAAACAGGCTTTTCCGTTCCAATGGAAGACGGACCACATTTCTTATCTGGGGGTGTCCATCCCGGCCCGTTTAGAGAACCTATATCAGCTGAATTTTTCTGCAATAGAGGCGTTGCTAGGGCTGGTGTCACCCGGTGCGGTAGAAAATGGTGTCACCCTCCCTGGGTGACACCTGACAGTGTAGGCTATATGTGTATAACAAACATATTTCATATGAAAACTTACAATTACTTGGCTTGGCCCTTGGCCCTTGGGGATCTCGGACGCCACTTCCACACTTGGCCGGGGGCTCGGCGGAGCTGATGTGTTTTATCCTAATGAGAAAGATGTCATAATAAGGATTTGGAGAAGGGGCAGAGGGATAGCAGAGCAGGGAGAGGCTGGTGCTGCTACTAGGGGGTCATACCATGGGGGAGTAATAACGCCCACCATAATGCCTTCCCCCAGTAGAAATAATTCTCCTTATAATGTGTCAGTGCAAAAAATACCCCCCTGTAATGTCCCCAGTTGAGCTAATGTCATGTGAGTGACATTTTAATGTTTACCTCAGACATCAGAAAGGCTAGGTGCTCCCCTGCCCCTGGCCACAAAGAACTGAGGGAGGGGGGGGGGGGGGCGCCATTTCATTTTTCATCTCAGGCAGCAGAAAAGCTAGACTCGGCCCTGGCTACTGCATTCTGTTGTCTACTACAAAGTCAATAATAATACAAGCTGCAATAATCTACTATTTAGGCAGAGGATCTGAAGTTCGGTATCAGGAAAACAAAGCTCCAGTGGCTCAGAAAACATATTAAGAAATGTAAAATGACGCGGTAAAAGGAGGAGATTCATTTTGTTCTAGCAAAGGAGGAGGGAGAATTGTATGGTCTCAGCACCACGGATCTCAGATACAAAGGTGTCCTGTGAGGCGGCTACACTGAGAATCTCTAGAACAGATTAGTCCAAAGAATCAGTCACTGAAAGACAGTGTGTGTGTGGCTGACATTAAGAAGGTTATTGAGGAGTTTGTGGAGGTTCATGTAGGGCAGTGGTTCTCAACCTTTCTAAAGCCGTGACCCCTTAATACAGTTCCTCATGTTGTGGTGACCCCCAACCATTAAATTTTTTTCCTTGCTACGTCATAACTAATTTTGCTACTGTTATGAATTGTAATGTAAATATCTGATATGCAGGATGTATTTTTATTGCTACAAATTGAACATAATTAAAGCTGAGTAATTAATCACAAAGACAAAATGTTGGGTACCCCTCAAATAAATAAATCAGTGGTGCTTCAAGTCCCCCCCAAATAAATAAATCAGAAGTGCTCAGGGTCCCCCAAATAAATCAGCGGGGCTTCAGGTCTCCCCCAAATAAATAAATCAGCGTTGCTCAGGGTACCCCCAAATAAATAAATCAGTGGTGCATCAGGTTTCCCCCAAATAAATAAATCAATGGTGCTCAGGGTCCCCCAAATAAATAAATCAGAAGTGCTCAGGGTCCCCCAAATAAATAAATCAGCGGTGCTTCATGTCCCCCCAAATAAATTAAGCCTTGCTCAGCCAAATAATTAAAATAAAATTAGCCAGGCTCAGCCAGGCTCAATTAAATCATTGCTGGCAGTGGTGCTTAGCGGCGGTGTAATTAACGAAAAAACTCGGACCTCAGCAGACAGGCGGCCCGACTTACCCGTCCAGACGTCAGGCTCCTTCAAGCACAGGCAGTGATAGGACATCACTTCCTGTGCGCGAGGATAAGGGGCCGCTGCCGTTGTGCGGGCGACCCACAATAGGAAGCCTCAGACGACCCCCCGGAAAGGGCCGATCGACCCCCTAAGTTGAGAACTTCTGATGTAGGGGATCCCTCTAGATCCACTATTAAGTGGGAGGCTCTCAAGTGTGTGATTAGGGGTCGCTTGATTTCCCATGCGTCCCGATTAAAGAAAATGCGATCCGTCCGGATTGTTGAACTACTACAAAAAATAGCAGAATTAGAAGGGTGCCATAAGAACAGCCTGGACCCGAAGGTGTATCAAGAGCTATGTGATGTTAGGAATGCCTTGCGGAAACTCATTGACCAGAAATATTTAGGGGCCAGAGACAGACTTAAAAGTTTGTTCTATGGCTTGGGTGACAAAAGTGGACAGCCTCAGGTTACATTCCCTCTCTCAATTGTAGAAAGGGGGGAGGGTACATGCTACTGGGGACATTTTGAAGGAGTTTCAAGATTTTTATGAGAAGCTATATAGTCTGAACGGTAAATACGCAGATTTGGCACCTGAACTTAAGGTTCAAAAAATAAGACAGTACTTGTCAGGGTTGAAGGGACCTAAACTATCGAGTGTGGATAGTACAGATTTAGAAGGGGAAGTGACCGAACAGGAGATCAAGGGGGTCGTGAAAACACTGGAAGTAGGTAAATGCCCAGGACCAGATGGGTTTACACCCAGTTTTTACAAAAAATTCTTAGCCGAGGTGTCAGGGCCCTTGAAGGATATGTGCAATTCTATGGATCAAGGCAATATGTTTCCGGCGCAGGCGGTCACGGCACACATCTGTGTTATCCCTAAACCAGGAAAGGACCCTTTGGCCTGTAGTAATTACCGACCAATTTCTTTAATCAACATTGATGTTAAAATCTATGCTAAAATTTTGGCAAACAGGCTGAAGGTTCATATTCCTTCCCTGGTTTATGCGGATCAAGTGGGGTTTGTACACGGCAGAGAGGCGAGGGACAATACTATTAGATCCCTGGCTCATATTGCAAGGGCTAAGGCCAATAAATTACCTCTTTGTCTTCTCTCAGTTGACGCGGAGAAGGCGTTTGACCGCGTTGACTGGGATTTCCTTAGGGAGACCTTGCTGGCGTTTGGATTGGGCCCTATTATGTTACTTAGGATAATGGCTCTTTACAATAAACCAAGAGCTCAGGTGAGAGTGAATGGCGCGTTATCTTCCCCGTTTGAGATTCACAACGGGACCCGCCAGTGGTGCCCATTGTCACCATTACTGTATATTCTGGTCATGGAGTTTCTGGCAAGAGCACTTAGAGCTAATGCGTCTATAAGAGGCCTTTATTTTGGGACATTGGAATCTAAAATTGCCATCTACGCAGATGATCTATTGATATATTGTTCTGACCCGGTGGTTAGTTTACCGAATATTACGAAGGAATTCTCTATATTTGGGGACTTAAGCAACTTCAAAGTGAACTTCCACAAATCCGAGATATTGAATGTCACGGTTCCACACACCACTGTGCAAGCCTTGAAACAGGCTTTTCCGTTCCAATGGAAGACGGACCACATTTCTTATCTGGGGGTGTCCATCCCGGCCCGTTTAGAGAACCTATATCAGCTGAATTTTTCTGCAATAGAGGCGTTGCTAGGGCTGGTGTCACCCGGTGCGGTAGAAAATGGTGTCACCCTCCCTGGGTGACACCTGACAGTGTAGGCTATATGTGTATAACAAACATATTTCATATGAAAACTTACAATTACTTGGCTTGGCCCTTGGCCCTTGGGGATCTCGGACGCCACTTCCACACTTGGCCGGGGGCTCGGCGGAGCTGATGTGTTTTATCCTAATGAGAAAGATGTCATAATAAGGATTTGGAGAAGGGGCAGAGGGATAGCAGAGCAGGGAGAGGCTGGTGCTGCTACTAGGGGGTCATACCATGGGGGAGTAATAACGCCCACCATAATGCCTTCCCCCAGTAGAAATAATTCTCCTTATAATGTGTCAGTGCAAAAAATACCCCCCTGTAATGTCCCCAGTTGAGCTAATGTCCCCATAGTGCCTCCATAATGTGCCAGTATAAAATACCCCTATATAGTGACCCCAGTAAATGCCCCCATAGTGCTCCTCTCCCCCTAGTGCCCCCATAATGTACCAGTATAAAATGCCCGATATATAGTGCGCCAGTAGATGCCCTCAGTGTCCCCCATAATTTGTAAGCATAAAATACCCCTTCTCAGTGCCCCATAGTAGTCCTCTCCCCCCTTCCCCATAGTACCCAACACAATGTGTCCCAGTATAAAATGCCCCTATACAGAGCCCCCATATAAAATAACCGTTCTTTGTGGCCTCAGTAGATGCCCCTATAGTGCCCCCAATAATGTGCCAGTAAGAAGTGCCCCCATAGATGTCCCCCAATAATGTGCCAGTGAAATGTGCCCTCATAGATGCCCCTTAATCATGTGCCAGTAGCCTAAGCCCCCCATCAACATGTGCCAGTAGCCATAGGCGCCCCCCCTATCACGGGGCCCTATGGCTACTGAGCCATAGGGCCCCTCTATCATGTGCCAGTAGCCATAGGGCCCCCCTATCATGTGCCAGTAGCCATAGGGCCCCCCTATCATGTGCCAGTAGCCATAGGCGGCCCCCCCTATCATGTGCCACTAGCCATAGGGCCTCTCCTATCATGTGCCACTAGCCATCAGTATTGTACAGAAAAAAAAGGAAAAAAACACTTACCTCCTTGGCAGCGATGCGATGCAGGCCTCTTCTGGCCTGTGTCCCGCGCTGTGTACAGCTCAGGGCTCAGGCGGCGCGATGACGTCATTTCAGTCATTTTGACTGATCAGGCAAAAGATAAAACCGCAGCATGCTACGGTTTTATCTCCGGCGAAAAAAACTGAAGACTTGCCTGAATGCCGGATCCGGCATTTTTCCCCATAGGAACGTATTAGTGCCAGATCCGGCATTCAAAATACCGGAATGCAGGATCCGTCCTTCCGGTCTGCGCATGCCGGTAAAAATGTGTAAAAAGATACAAGACGGATCCGTCTGTCCGCATGACAAGCGGAGAGATGGATTCATTCTTGCAATGCATTTGTGAGATGGATCCGCATCCGGATGCATCTCATAAATGCTTTCAGTCACATCAAGATCGGCGGATCTGGCAGGCAGTTCTGACAACGGAACTGCTTGCCGCATCACACTACCGCAAGTGTGAAAGTAGCCTTAGTGTTTGTGTTTTATTTTCACTTACTATTAGCCCCCTTAGGGGCTGGAACCCTTGTCCTATTCACCCTTAGGCCCCTTTCACATGGGTGAGATTTCTGCGCGGGTGCAATGCGTGAGGTGAACGCATTGCACCCGCACTGAATCCGGACCCATTCACTTCTATGGGGCTGTGTAGATGAGCGGTGATTTTCACGCATCACTTGTGCGCTGCGTGAAAATCGCAACATGCTTTATGTTGTGCGTTTTCATGCAACGCAGGCCCCATAGAAGTTAATGGGGCTGCGTGAAAATCGCATTGTATCCGCAAGCAAGTGTAATCCGCAACCAGTATAATAAACATTGAGTGCGCCCCCCCAGTATAATAAACATTGAGTGCGCCCCCCAGTATAATAAACATTGAGTGCGCCCCCCAGTATATCAAACATTGAGAGCGCCCCCCCAGTATAATAAACATTGAGAGCGCCCCCCAGTATAATAAACATTGAGAGCGCCCCCCAGTATAATAAACATTGAGTGCGCCCCCCAGTATAATAAACATTGAGAGCGCCCCCCCAGTATAATAAACATTGAGAGCGACCCCCCAGTATAATAAACATTGAGAGCACCCCCCCAGTATAATAAACATTGAGTGCGCCCCCCAGTATAATAAACATTGAGTGCGCCCCCCCAGTATAATAAACATTGAGTGCGCCCCCCAGTATAATAAACATTGAGAGCGCCCCCCCAGTATAATAAACATTGAGTGCGCCCCCCCAGTATAATAAACATTGGGAGCGCCCCCCAGTATAATAAACATTGAGAGCGCCCCCCCCAGTATAATAAACATTGAGAGCGCCCCCCCCCCAGTATATCAAACATTGAGAGCGCCCCCCCCAGTATAATATACATTGAGAGTGCCCCCCCCCCAGTATAAAAAACATGGAGAGCGCCCCCCCCCCCCAGTATAATAAACATTGGTGGCACAGTGGGAAGTGCCAATGAGGGTTAAAAAAATAAATAAAAATTAACTCACCTCCACCTATTGATCGCGCAGCTGCCGGTCTCCTGTTCTATCTTCAGGACCTGTCAAAGGACCTGTGGTGACATCACTGTGGTCATCACATGGTACATCATATGATCCATCACCATAGTAATGGACCATGTGATTAGCTCAGTGATGTCACCACAGGTCCTGAAGATAGAAGTCAGTTTTCTTCATTGGTGGCGCAGTGGCCACAGCCCCTCCCCTCCTCCTCCCATCCCTCTTCTCATTGGCGGAGGCAGCGGCAGCACAGGGGGGAGGGAGAGAGCCCCCCCCCCTCCTGCCTCTATGGAAGCGCCGGCCCTGCCTAAAGTTAGTTAGTCAAGGAGAACTCCGGCGGCCGGCGGGTGACACCCCATCAGACTGGTGTCACCCGGTGCGGCCCGCACCCCCCGCACCCCCCTCGCAACGCCACTGAATATTGGCAGAGATTAATAAGGATATCGCCGTCTGGAAGCATCTGCCATTGTCGTGGTTTGGAAGAATACACGCGTTGAAAATGAATGTACTCCCTAGGATTTGATATCTTCTTAGGACCATCCCCATCCCGCTACCGTGTGTGTTCTTCAAAACCATGAGATCTATGTTTCTAGATTTTATCTGGGCTGGGGCTTCACCTAGGCTGGGGATTAGGTTCCTCTTCAGGGCTAAGGACAGGGGTGGAGTGGGTGTCCCTGATATTAAGTTATATCATAGAGCGGCAATCCTTGTGTACATATTAGATTGGTTTCATAATAGTTCCAATAAGAGGTGGGTTGGGTTTGAGAGAAGTGAGTAGTCCCCCCCTCAAAATCTTCTTTGGGTACCTAAAACTTCACGTAGTGGCGGACTCCCGCTTATCACGGCTGGTGTTCTTCAAGTTTGGGATAGATGTGCTGCTGCATTGGGTTGTTCGTCCTTCCCGAGTCCTATGACGCCAATTTTTGACAACCCAGTTTTCCCGGTGGGTATGGGGAGGAGGGAATTATGGGTTTTAGCAAAAAGGGAGATGTTAGGGTACGTCAATTGGTCACGGGGACCTCAATTCGATTGTTAGACGACCTGCCAGGCTGTGGAGGTAGAGGGGCGTGGATTCTGTATAGTGGGTTGAGGAATTTCATACTATCCTTGGGACCGTTAGAAGCTATTACTAGGGATTGAACTCGCTTTGAGGCAGTTTGCTTACAATCATCTCCACCTACGCATTTAGCGTCTCTGGTGTAAGGGCTGCTCCAGGAGAATGCTGGACCTCCCTCTTCCTTGCCTTATGTTCGGGCTTGGGAGAATGAACTTGGCAAAGTATTCTCTACTGACCAATGGGCGAAATCCTTTACGTTGTCTCACAAGTCCTCCATATGCTGTGGGGTGCAAGAAAAAAATTATAAGGTCCTTTCTAGGTGGTATAGGACCCCCGCTATCTTACATTCCTTTTACCCGGAGTGCTCTAATTTATGTTGGAGATGTTTGGAGGAGGTTGGTACAATGTCCCATATACGGTGGCAGTGCCAGAAAATTGTTCCCTTTTGGTCTGCACTAAACGAGTTGTACAATCGGGTGACCGGCGCGACAGCCGAATGGACTCCGGAGGAAGCTCTGCTATCGATGTTTGCCGATTCCATTCAGGTAGCTAAGAAAGGCCTCCTGAGATTTTTTGTACAGGCAGCTTGTTTGGTGGTGCCGAGGCACTGGAAGTCTCAGGATGTCCCAAAGGTGGGGGAATGGCTAGAGACGTTCGAGAATATACGCAGAATGGAGGAATTGATTGCTGAAGATGTAGGAATGGATCAGAAATATCTGAAATTGTGGACGCCATGGCTTCTATTCAAGGAGTCTCAGAAGTTCTCTGATTGGCTGGAGCGGGCCAGTACCTCTCCGGTTACTTCAGGATGATTGTGTCTAATTTCATGGGGGATACCTTGTTGTTTGTCTTTACCCTTGTGTGTCGTGTGTGTGCCGTATGAGTTTGTCTAACCCGTCTGTCTGGTTTACATGTCTATGCGTAGGTTTTTGGGAAATATTCTGTGCTGGGGGCTTATTAATTTGTGCGGGTATCTTCAATCATGGTATGTAGCCCTAATATTGTTAAGTGTGATAGGATTTCCACAATGTACTTGCACATGTTGTTACATTTTCAACCTTAATAAAATGATTGAACAACAAAGAATCAGTCACCACCTCCATATACCAGGTGAGTTTATTCAGTGCAGAAATATCTGTGTCTTTACATATCTAGCTCCCTTTCTCTGGTACAGTGTATATCAGCAGTGACAGTTCCTGGAAGATGCTGTTTGAGGGCAAAACCCTGCATCCGGCAACCAAGGCAGCATCCCATGTACTGTAATACCATAAGTGCCTACTCTGTTTTATTTTTGTGAGTATATGGTATGTAGATTTCTCTTTAGTTATATAAGTTGATCTGCACTGTATTCCATGCTTTTGGTCTAATACTTTAAGAAGAAATTAAAGAACGGGAGCTGAATTTATTTACCTGTTATTTGGAGGAGGTGAATGACACCCTTTGATCTTAACGTTCCCGCTGTAGCAGACTCATACAGCCTAGAATACTGAATTTGAGGATTTTGACTTTTGCCTCAGGTGGTTCTGCTAGAAGACAGAGATGAGCACTGGCCGTGTTTATACTTGTACCACTGATCCCAATGGATGACAAAGAGTCTAACTTTTCAACTATAAAATCTATAAAAAGCTAGTTAAAGAGTCACTGTACTTTCACACAATGTAATTTAATAGAGAATGGTGTAGCTAGAAAATTTCTAAATCACTTAATTTAGAAAATCTGCCTGCATCCACCTGAAAAAATATATAAAGTCGAGGCCACTAGGGGTCCCACTTCCACCTAATTTGCAGTCCACTGCCTGGTGTCCGACAAGATCCGTCCCTGGTAACAGAGACTCAGAAAATGTCTGAGAGGAAGTGGGGGCATGTAAGAGCTAGCTGAGATCCTGAGTCTGATAAAAACAACTGCTTCTACACTGCTTCTAAACATCATTCACAGGATGTCCCTCCTTATCTGTTCTGTGAGCTCTAGAGCTGAAAACAAACATAGTGGAAAGTAAGATAAAGGACGTCACAGCAGTACAGTGCTGGCAGACTTCCATAGAAAGGAGACATTCCCTGCTTCTAAGTGAAATGCATCTGGGTGTGCAACTGAAACAGGGAATAATGTGGCTGGAATAGACATTAGGGAAACTGAAAAAAACTGTTTCTTCATAGTATTGATTGTACAGAGAGGCATATTCTTATGCTTTTAGAAAGAAATATGGTCAAAGCAAAAATAATTACTCATCTCACTGATTCCCCCGCAAACATCACTGACATTTTTAAGAAGCTTCTCCAGTCCCTGCTTCTCTCTACTTTATGGTCCCAATTTCACACACACAAGAAATAGCTTGAAATGCTTGCTCAGTCAATCACTGACTGAGATGACTATGTCAAGTCGGGTCCAGGAAGTGCAAAGCAGCATGGCCCGAAGCAGTGCTGGAACATCAGCTTTTTAAATGTTTGTTAAAAATGTTCTCCCCTGGAAAACTTTAAAGAGCATTTGTGAGCATGATCAACCCTATTAAACAAGGCATACTGCCTGTAACGGTTAATCATGGTAAGTACACTTCCCCAATGCTGAGATCTGAACTGAGCATGCACTGGCTCAACATTCACCAGTGCATGTGAAGTGACCCAGGAGGAACTGTCCCAGTCAATCATGATGGCTTGAGCAATGACCAGCATGTGGTGTAAGAGTCAGGAAACCAGCTCAGATATACAAGACATCAATCTTTACTGTAGTGCAAAATAAGAAAAGTAGTACATCCAACTATAGCAAATCACAGTTCCAACTGTACACAGCGCAATTCTCTCCCAGATAACAGTGTATGGGTTTAGGCAAAGATAAAAGTTAAGGCCATCTTCCCTCTCTATCTAGCTACAGTCTCCCTCAACAGAATCTACATATGGTGAGCAATAAATAGTACTCTGGCAAGAGTAGCGTCCACAATGGGACACAAAGTTTTGAAGGCACATCTAGCCAGGACATGTCTAAGTGTAAAGGGTGTTGTTGTGGAAATTTTATTATGCGGGCATTTTATTTTATGATGTGTGTGTGTTTTTATAGATTGTCATCTGTCTCCCTGTGTCGGATTTAGCCAAAGAACACTCTAGCAGAGGGTACTTTGGCTGAATCGGGACCAGTGGTAAAACCGTCACTATGAAAACCTTCTCATGGGCTTGGAGACGTGTTCTCAGTGTGTAGGGGGGCATTTGCCGGTTTGCAAGCACTGGGCTTCTTCCCTTCAAATGTCTATACACATTAGAGAAGTGAGGTCTGCATAACGAGAGATACATATTATACCTCTGCTGCGGCTTCGCTATCCCTTTCTGGATACATATCTGCTTTTAAGACATGCATACCTGCCTTGTCGGTATACTCGTACTGTATACTGACAATAGCCGTAGCAATGTCTCGCAGATAATCTCAAACCTATAAGAACCAGTAGAATGATCTTTATTAGATACTGATCACTTTTGAGCAGTATTGAATGAGGTCCATGCTGACAGTGATGGGGGGTGGGCGGCCACCTGGCTGGTCAGACAATGGACATGACTCATGCTTCCTTATACAGGGATGGGGTGTGTGCATTGTCTGTCCGGCCACATTGATTGCCCCTCCCTGTCCTTTGACATGTCATCACTTCCTGTATCCTTGTCCTGGGCCAGCCTCTTTTACACCTTTAGTGAGTAAATAAAAGGAACAGGTTGAACAGGGAGGAGAGGAGTGCTCAGCAAGAATTCATTCAATATGGTAACACTTGGGTTTGTCTCTGACTGCGGCTAAGGGAATAGGGATTTACCTTTTTCCTTACACAAACTTTGATGCAAGCGGATTACAACTATTAATATTTCTACAGCAGTGTCTTAACAGTTTCCTCCACATACAGCAAAGTCTGAATGGCTGTAGTAGCAGATTACCTTGCTGACTCCTATGCTTGCCCATGAAGATTCCTCCTCCAATTCTCTCCTTTATCTTTCTCTCTTTCTGCAGTTCTTGCAGTAATTTATGCAGAGATCTGTTAGTCTCTGTAGCTGTCTTGGGCCTGAGAAGAGGGAGCATAAGGCACTGCTTCCTTCCTCTCAGAACTTTCCCTATACACTTGAAAAAAGAGTATCCAGCTCAATTCAGGTGAAATTAAGAATGACCTTTATTCCAGCGTTAAAATCCGCTGGAATAAAGGTCATTCTTAATTTCACCTGAATTGAGCTGGATACTCTTTTTTCAAATCTCTGGACTTTACCGCATCCAGGTGCGGCATCCGTGCACAAGGGGTGTTTACAACCAACACAGGTGAGAGCTGCCTTACTACATTATCTATTTTCCCTATACACTAACTATAGCTAGGGGTAGAGCCAGCCACCACTAAGCAACCTCCTGCAAATGGCTGAGCCAGGGTTATTAACCCTGGGTTTGTCATCCATACAGAACTATACTGGGTGCAATACGTAACATAGCATAACAATGCATGACATAACATTTAATAACAAACCATTTGCAGATACCTTCTGCACTGAGGTATTGCACATGCACAGTTCAGATTTCAGCATCAGGAAAAGTGGCGGAGCGGTTCTCTAAAGGGACAGGTCCACCCCTCATAGATTTGCATTAGCATATGAATTAAAGCGCCAATTTCTCTACAATGGGGCCACTGATTTCAACTAACAGATTGTTTAGCTCATCATGATTGATTCTAACAGGCGGCATCCATGGTTTAATAGGATTGATCATGCTGACAGATGCTCAGTAGATACTACTTACTGTTCTTCATCAATTTTCTACATTCCTTGGAATTTCTTTTGGCATGGCCTTCATCTATACAGCTAACAACCTTTTGGGGAGCTGCAGAAAGTGATTGTCTAGGTCTGTGATGGCTAACCTCTGGCACTCCATCTGTGGTAAAACTACGACTCCCAAGATGTACAGTTGCTTGGGTATTCTCAGAATATTTTTTTCTGATTTGATATTTCATTTTGTACTGGTGTTTTTCTTCCATATTCCATACAAATCGATTAGAAAAAAAGTATTCACCCCTTGAAGAATATTTTGGCATGTTTGCAGGAAGTTCAATTTAACCCTATAGCTTAGACTTGCCTGTTCCTATTAATGACCTGAAATTGTACCCCAGTTTACATTGGAAACTATACACAAATTACACAATACACAATATACACAAAAAAATTATTTCTTTACTTTTGCCAATCTGAAATCAATTTCTAGCTGAATAAATGTTTTTTTTTTCCCCCTAGCTTGTTCGAAAAGGAGTATAGGCAGAATAGAAGCATAGTAAATGACGTTAGTAATACTGAAGTAGGCAGCTCCACTTTCTATTCTCTTGGCTACAATAGCAAGAATGGGCTGTGAGTAGTGAGATATTCTGCGCAGCTGTGTGGGTGCATTTGTATAAATGGATTTTGTGTTATATTGTATGTGTGACCACCGTGTAATACCACGCTGCGCAGTCTGTCATTTATTTAGCTTCAGACGTGTCGGGTTTGTCAATTTATTCTGTTACAGTTCCGTGATCTCTATCTGTGTTCAGGTCTTGTGCAGAGCTTTGGCGCTCTTGTTCCTATCCATTAAGTTGTAAATTATAATAAATACTTGTATACTGAAGCCTTGAGCGCTCGGAGATAGAAATATTGTATAATTAGCACGTAAATATGTGCACAAATAAACCAGTACAATGGTGCATTGCTGTAATTAAGTATTTCAAGGAGAATAGACTAGTACTCTATCAGGTAAGTGCGGTCTGCTGTTTTTTTTTAATGTTTTTTGCATTGCTGAAGATGCTTAAGGGCCAATTGACATGCAGGCTAATAACTGAATGTATGGAAAGCAGGGTGAAAATGAAGGCTCCTAGGATTTTCTTCAGGGTTTCCTATAATTAACTCAGCAGTGTACAGTCTTTGGATATAATACCTATGTTTTCTTGACATCATACACCCACATAGTCATTTTAAGGGAAAATTCCATCAGAAATTGCAGTTTTTTAACCCCATATTCATAGAAAATATTTTTGTTATCATTGTATGTTGTTTTTATTTTACATTTCACAAGTATTATGCAGTTGAAAAATAAATATAAAATTGTATCTGCAAGGTACTGCTCATTAGAAGGTAGGTACAAGAAGGAAGGTAGGTAGAGGATTGAACTTGACAGAATGAGAGCTCTGCTGTTCTCTGCAGCGTATTGATTACTGTAATGTGAGAAGACTTGACCAGCCGTAGGGTCAGGATAGCTCTAATTGATCCACCACACCTCACTTCTCCTTGGTCTGACTGATGGTCTGAAAATAGTGGTAAAAGGAAGGTGCACAATGTTTCCTGGTTGGGGGCCACGTTGTCAGACTGAACCAATAGCAATGGCCGAAAATAACATTTAAAGGGGTATTAACAACTGGCATACTGTATTTATGGTATATTGAACATACAGTATATACCATTAATGTCTAGCTACAGTTCCAGGACTTCCATCTAATGGGAGAATACATTAAAAATACATGTGAGCAGCCACAAGACATAGACATACAGTACAGACCAAAAGTTTGGACACACCTTCTCATTCAAAGAGTTTTCTTTATTTTCATGACTATGAAAATTGTAGATTCACACTGAAGGCATCAAAACTATGAATTAACAGATGTGGAATTATATACATAACAAAAAAGTGTGAAACAACTGGAAATATGTCATATTCTAGGTTCTTCAAAGTAGCCACCTTTTGCTTTGATTACTGCTTTGCACACTCTTGGCATTCTCTTGATGAGCTTCAAGAGGTAGTCACCTGAAATGGTTTTCACTTCACAGGTGTGCCCTGTCAGGTTTAATAAGTGGGATTTCTTGCCTTATAAATGGGGTTGGGACCATCAATTGCGTTGTGGAGAAGTCAGGTGGATACACAGCTGATAGTCCTACTGAATAGACTGTTAGAATTTGTATTATGGCAAGAAAAAAGCAGCTAAGTAAAGAAAAACGAGTGGCCATCATTACTTTAAGAAATGAAGGTCAGTCAGTCCGAAAAATTGGGAAAACTTTAAAAGTGTCCCCAAGTGCAGTCACAAAAACCATCAAGCGCTACAAAAAAACTGGCTCACATGCGGACCACCCCAGGAAAGGAAGACCAAGAGTCACCTCTGCTGCGGAGGATAAGTTCATCCGAGTCACCAGCCTCAGAAATCGCAGGTTGACAGCAGCTCAGATTAGAGACCAGGTCAATGCCACACAGAGTTCTAGCAGCAGACACATCTCTAGAACAACTGTTAAGAGGAGACTGTGTGAATCAGGCCTTCATGGTAGAATATCTGCTAGGAAACCACTGCTAAGGACAGGCAACAAGCAGAAGAGACTTGTTTGGGCTAAAGAACACAAGGAATGGACATTAGACCAGTGGAAATCTGTGCTTTGGTCTGATGAGTCCAAATTTGAGATCTTTGATTCCAACCACTGTGTCTTTGTGTGACGCAGAAAAGGTGAACGGATGGACTCTACATGCCTGGTTCCCACCGTGAAGCATGGAGGAGGAGGTGTGATGGTGTGGGGGTGCTTTGCTGGTGACACTGTTGGGGATTTATTCAAAATCGAAGGCATACTGAACCAGCATGGCTACCACAGCATCTTGCAGTGGCATGCTATTCAATCCGGTTTGCGTTTAGTTGGACCATCATTTATTTTTCAACAGGACAATGACCCCAAACACACCTCCAGGCTATGTAAGGGCTTTTTGACCATGAAGGAGAGTGATGGGGTGCTGCGCCAGATGACCTGGCCTCCACAGTCACCGTACCTGAACCCAATCGAGATGGTTTGGGGTAAGCTGGACTGCAGAGTGAAGGCAAAAGGGCCAACAAGTGCTAAGCATCTCTGGGAACTCCTTCAAGACTGTTGGAAGACCATTTCAGGTGACTACCTCTTGAAGCTCATCATAAGAATGCCAAGAGTGTGCAAAGCAGTAATCAAAGCAAAAGGTGGCTACTTTGAAGAACCTAGAATATGACATATTTTTAGTTGTTTCACACTTTTTTGTTATGTATATAATTCCACATGTGTTAATTCATAGTTTTGATGCCTTCAGTGTGAATCTACAATTTTCATAATCATGAAAATAAAGAAAACTCTTTGAATGAGAAGGTGTGTCCAAACTTTTGGTCTGTACTGTACATGTCTGTTACCAGATGGTTGGGGGCCGCACAGAATGGTATGAAGAGCCGCATATGACCCCACCCGGGGCCGCAGGTTGTGCACCCCTAACCTATTGTTTAAATCACATTTTTGTGTTAAACTAATTTTTTAGAATTTTTGACAATATTTATTTTAATTTTCCATCTATGTATACATATATTTTGAATATTGTGTCCTTTTCACACTCACCACTAGGCCTAATACTATGTTTAGACTTCCTGTTCTGTACAGGTAGCTTTTCAGTAGCCATCACATTATCCTTACAGACACAATTACAATGTCTAGATAGCACATGCTCCTCCATTCACAACAGGTGATATCACAGCTTATCTACTCCCTCCTGGCCTCTGCACAGATCACACAGCATGCGTAGAAAAATCTCCTACAGCAGTTATTGAGGTCCTCTCCATGTGGCCTCAGACACAATGAACAGGAAGTCGACATATTTTAGGCCCAGTGGTCAGTGTGAAAACTGCATGATTTTAGGTTTCTTTTTTTAAATAGATAGGGACATGGAAATTTAAATAAAAAATCATTTGTTTGACATACAAATTTAACTTAAAAATAGGTTTTTTTCTGATAACATGATCCCTTTTAAAAACTGCTCTTTCAGCTTGTTGCTGCAGACTGCAATGGTTTTTATGTCATTAGAGCATTTCAACAACAAATTGGCCTCTTGGAGGAGGGAAGATAATATTCTTCTTTTTAGATGTATAGTATGTGAGACCCAGAAATAGCTTCATTATGGTGGATTTTTCTGTTTTCAAACATCTCCATATCTTACCAATCTTTACATAAAGGTGGATTAGAGCCTTCAACCCAGTTGCATATATGACAGGTTCTGCTGATGTGAACAGAGTGCATATGAGCTGCCCCTGCTCACCTTGTGTTTGCTGTCAAGGGAAACAAGGTTCAACATGGTTATATTTTAACACGATCCATCTTTTCTTCAACCAGAATTGCTGTCAGTGATGGTAGGAATCTTCCCAGGGAATAACCATGCATGCCTGGAGACAAGATTGCTTAAGGTAAGCAGTGCTGTCAGGTGATTAGTGCTTCGACCCTTAAAAGGGTTGTGTACGTACGTTTGGAAGTTTTTGGGGAAATCACCCCTCCTGGTCAGACCTCCGAAGGTAGGCATATTTACTTGCTTCCTGGCACTGGCTCCCAGCTCCTGCGCTCTCCGGCCTCTGCTGCTCGGCTTGGGTCTCTGCTACAGCCGACCACTGCCCGCATCAGTGACCTGCTTCCCTTGTGTTCATGTGACCACTCAAATAATGCAAGGGGAGCAGATCACTACTGCAGCCAGCAATTCGCATCAAACCAGAAGTTTACACCCAGGGATCCAATCAGAGCAGTGGAGACTGAAGAGCGTAGAAGCTGAGAGACCGCATTGGGAAGTAGGTAAGTATGCTTCTCTTTGCAGGTCTGCCCAGGAGGGGAAAGGGGGGGGGGGCAAAACCCCCAAAAACATGCACAACCCCTTTAAATATTGGCAAATTTTCATAGTCACCTATTCTGTTGCATACATGCCTGGAAGGGTTAGCTAATCTTAACAAAGTGGGTTAAAGATGCATTTATACATATTTCTAATGAGGTTCTGTGCCATTTTCTTTTTCACTGAAGCCACGACCCTTACATGGCCAACCTTCTGTCCTGTCCAGATAACACCCCATCCATAAGATGGCTGCATGCACAGGTCAAGCACGGTGTGTTTCAATAGATGAAGCTGAATGATGCGTTTGGTCAAACGACCCTCCATCTTGTCTTAAGGACATGAGTTCTGTCCTGGACAAAAGGCTAACCGAACACAGGGACATGACTTCAGTAATAAAGAAAACAGCACCAAACGTCAATAAAGAATATGTTAGTAAGTTACATAAATGGATCTTTAACTCACTTTAGATAGATTAACTATAACGTTTCTAAAAGAATCTAAAACAGTATATGTGTAAAGGTTATACTTCCCAACATGTACGACTAGGACCCCAGTTATAATTATCAATTGGATTCCTTTTATTTCTACTTATTATCAGTTCTCAGTTTAATGTATCATTATAAATGAAGTCTCTAAATGTTTTCATTAAGGGTTAGTGTCGGAAGCTACGCCCTCCAAATATAATAGAATACTGTTACGATTGTTGTTGTTCTATGGTAGGAAAAATATACTCCTGAACTGGAAACCGCCCAAGTGTCCTACAGTGAGCCAATGGGTACTCCTCATTAATAAGGACCTTCAGATGTATAAGTTGACGTATGAGGCAAGAGGACTGCCTGATCGATTTGATAAAATCTGGGGTCTTTGGGTTCAGGCTGAAGGTACGACTTGAGTCATCAACGGTGGAGACTGTATCACCCAACGTGTGTATGAGAGTGTGTATGTGGTTTGAGCGAGTCACGGATATCTCTTAGTGATGACAGGAGAACCCTGTATTTAAATCGCATTGCTGTCTTCTATGGTCATGATATATACTGACGATGAACTTGCTATTGTGAATGTGTGCGTCATGAAGAATTGTTTTCTTTGTTCTCCCTCTGGGAGTGTTGCATAAATTTGAAAATGGCTAAATAAACGCTATTTTAAAAAAAATAATGTTTTCATTAAAAATAAATTGGCCCAAATTTACTAATTTGTCTGCCTCAAAAATCTGTCTAAGAAAAGTGGTGCAAATTGGCACAAATTGGAGCAATTTGCCCCATCAAGGGTTTTCACACTTTTTTCCAACATAATAAAGAGCCAGAAGGTGGACGGAGCTTTGCAGAAAATTGGGTAGGGCATAAGAGGCCCCATTTTGCACCAATTCTGGCATAGCAATCTGTGTCAAACTAAGCCAACCAATAGTTGGCACAGTGTCAGATAACAGAGTCTATCCTTGCACCAGATTTATAACCCAGCCTAAACCACAGTGATAAATCTGGTGCAGGTCTACACAGCCTGTCTATGCTTACGCCTTCTTTAGGATTAGTAAATCTGGGCCATTGAGTTTTATATTGAAATCATTTTTCTCTCCAAATTTCCAACTGATGTTTCTGAGAATAAAAATGAAGCCCTCATGCATTCATCAAAATAAATGTTGTGATTCCTAAAGATGGTATGACTTTGATTCTCTTTTGGGCCATTACAATGCCCTGTTGCAGCCAGGTCTTGTATTACTTTGACTTGTAGCTTTCATTTGAGGTTTTTTGGTGACGAGAGCTGGTAGTGACTGCAACCCTACAAGCCAGTTTTCTTGCCATTCTGACCACGTAGGACATCAAAACAAGCACCAGCACAGCAAGTCCAATCATATAAAGGTCTCGTATAAAGAACTTTTTACATTTGATTGGCCATGTTCTTCTACATGGAATCATATCATTCCCTGTGAGGTTCTGGAAAGGTTTCATGGATACGGTGTTTGGTGTTGCACATCTCAGATTTTCAGGGTTTTTCTGCACAGTTATAGAGTCGAACCAGCTTTTCAGATACAGAATTTGACAATCACAATGCCAAGGATTGCCAGACACATCAACTTCCTGGAGGCTGACCAAGTGATCAAAGGCTCCCGGAGAAACAGATGTTATCAGGTTATTTTGCAAATAAAGCTGTACAGTGATCACTGGGAGATCAGGCAGGTCTTTCAGATGCCTTGAGCTGCAGTTGACTATGAGGCCCCTTGTCTGCAATGGAAAACAGCTGCAAGGTGTTGGACAAGAATCAATGTTGCAGTTACAGAGTTGAATGAAAACAGTGAGCTGGATGTATATAGAGATCCTTCTCCACGCCATTTATGCCTAGAAAGCAAAATATGATCATAGTTTACACAAATGATAGTAGTATGTACATACATATAAGTATCCCTATAAAAGGTGAATGCTGATTATAGCAATATCTTCAGTGATCAATTGACATTTTATATTGTAACTAATATTGAAAGGAGTTATGGATACAAGAAGTCACCATAGAATATATCCATTAAACCTCATGTCTTTTTATGGTCAATCCTTGATGGCTTCTATTAACCATTTAAATGCAGTAAGGTTGAAAAAAGCTTACAAAAACAATATATAGGTAATAAATATATTTGACTTTATACAACCTCTGTGCGCTGCAGGAACAAGTCCAGTTGGGTGCTGTATGGATGGATGTTTTGCTGATAAGAGAAAGACTTCAGGTTTGGATACTCTTTAAAGAGAGACTTAACTGAACTACAGCTACAATTCAGAGGCCTCCTGCTGAGCTGCCCGGAGACATGTGGAAAAGGGCTGGTGGCGGCACCTGAGAAGAGCACAGACAGCACAGCAGGGAGCGCTGGTCCCTGGTCCCCCGACTCCACAGCCGTCAGGCAGAGCTTGGCTCCGCCCCCTTCCTCTCTCTTACCGGAGGCCCTGCACTGTGATGGCCCCCTCTGCTCCTGTGGTTTACTGGGGAGTTCAGAATGTCACCTTCTAATGACCTGACATATGTGCTGCCGGCCCCTCTCTTCTCTCTGTGCTGCAATAAATGACAAGGGCTGCTTGTTGGCAGACATAACCTGATAGGTGCAGATGGACAGTCCAGACCCTGGACTAACATGAGGGAAGATAGTCTGCAGAGAATGTACAGGACCTGTCCTCTGCACCCCACCCCCCACTGTAGCTGTTTTTTTAAACTATTTGCTGCCTGGAACACAGTTGTCTAAATATAATCTCCTGGCAAACTTGCTAAGGAAAGCAGACAAACGCGTGCCGGCTGCCGGCTGTTCCGTGCGTTGGGGGCCGCAATATACAGTCCCCAATGCACGGGCACCATCCTTGCAGTTGCCGCATATGGATCCAGACCCACTTCACTTGAATAGGTCTGTGATCCGAACATGTTTTATTTTTTTGTGGTGCCGAGAGAAACCCCACGTAGAGCTTTCATGGGTTTCCATGCCTCTGTTCCACACTGCTGCTTCTGGATTACAGACCCATTCAAGTGAATGGGTCGGCATCTGTGATATAGTGAGCACACGGTCGGCGCCCATATATTGCAGACGAGCAACGGCCATCTGCATGAGCCCTTAGGCTTAGTTCACACTTTAGTTATTTCCATCAATTAGAGTCCATTCACACGTCTGCAATTTCGTTCTGCATTTTGCAAAACGGAATTGTGGACCCATTCATTTCTATGGGGCAGCACGATGTGCTGCCCGGATACGGAATTGCGGATCCGCACTTCCAGGTCTGCAATTCCGATCCCCAAAAAAATAGAACATGTCCTATTCTTGTCCGCATTTGCGGACAAGAATAGGCATTTTCTATTAAGTGCCGGCGATGTGCGAAAATGTGGAACGCACATTGACGTGGATCCGCAACACACACACACGGACGTGTGAATGGACCCTTACTGTGAGCCAAAACCAGGTGCAGGTCAAAAACACAGAACAGGAGGAAATCTTCCCCCTATACCTTATCTCTGAGTATCCTTCACTACTGGTTTTGGCTCACAATAACTGATGGAAATTACTGAAGTGTGAACTGGGCCTTACCTGCTTCCTGACACTGGCCCTCGGCTCCAGTGCTCTCCGACCTCTGAATGTCATCATCCATTTTGACGCTGCCTACAACCAATTGTGGGCCACGGAGGGGACTTCTTCCCTTGCGTCAAGTGAATAAATGTGACTGTTGATACAGTACTTCAGAATTTCGGGCCCTGCTTCTAATTTCGTCCAGGGACACATTTTGTCTAAAACTGGCCCTGATTACATAAACATTTCAGCTGGAGTCCTGACTAGATCCCGAATCGAGGTACTTACATCACCGATTGAGTTAACTTCATCTGACAGCGACACATCAGCTGGGAAGCCCTTTCAGCGAAAGCAGTCAGTCTTGATCGGGAAAACACTGATTAGGTCCCTATACAAGGCAACCTGCCTTAGGATGAGCTTCTGACTTCTCTCCCAAAGGATTGCAGCTTTTATATACATTTAAATTAAGAACTTCACTACCTAGTGGAGTGAAGTCAACACATGCTCAGTACAAGGGTCACTGTATATATCCGGTTCATCCATTATTATTCCAGACGCTGGAGTGGCCAATTTCCAGACCAGGAATAAATCACAATTCTTAAAACAACACTGAACAGACGACGTATAACTGGATTCTCAAAACAACCTGGAGCTTCTCAAAGCAACCTGGAGCATCTCAAAACAACCAGGAGCTTTGCAGGCCAAAAACAGAATCCCCCCCCCCGTCCCCCCGTCCCCCCGTCCCCCATAGGGAGGATTAGTTCAGTGCAGAGTGAGACAGAGAAATCAGCAGAACCTAAGAACAGATCTGGGAAAGAACCAGCTAGAGAGAAGAGAGTGGGAAAAAAGAACAAAGTGACATTCTGTGGAGCATACCAGTGTTGAGAGAAGGTGCAAAATTAAGGCTGTGGAGATAACTTGTCTGATAGGTTATGGACTGTACAGCTAATTTGTCCAAGAGATGAAAGGCTTCAGGAGACTGTGGATCTGCTAAGGCCCAGATCCAGCAGAAGACATAGTGGATCATTTTGTGAGTAAGAACTTGGTGTGACTGTGCAAAAAGCAGCAAGAGAAGTGTGCACCCCTATTTCTAGATGTTTGTTCTTGAGCTAGAGAGAAAAGTGCAGTGTGAGCCGAGGAAGATTGCTTCAAAGAGAGCAAATTGGCCTGTTAACTTCCTTTGCAGTTGTGAGAAGTGTACAGACTATGGAAATGCAAAACTCTGTAAGATCTTCTAGTCCATGCAAAGTCTGAACTGTAACAACTGCTGTGAATATTGTATTGGAACTTTGCTTGCCAATAAAAGCACTGTTCTACTGTTAACCTGGCCTCATGAATGGCTTCACACCTCAGAGAGACCTGCTTCCACCTCAAAATACATCACCACCAAAGGCACCCTGAACCACCCCCAGAAAGGAGAACTCCAAACCCAGGGAGTGGCCCAACAGGAAGAACATGTGCACCCTTCCCATCACTGCACAACCCCAGGGAGCGCCAGAGTGAGGACCCCTACCATAACTGATCCAACCATTTTTGCCACTCCTATCCTCCCCTCCCTTTTCAGGCACACTGCACAAGACTACAAAGGCTCTTTTCACATCTGCATCACAGGCTCCTTCGATGATCCCATCATTTTTTATGGGAAAAATAGTATTGCATGCAGCACTATATTTTTCTTTACATGATGGACATCTCAGAGGAACCCGTTGGACCAAACCGGGGCCCACTGAGCGGCACTGGTATATGTTATGCCACAGATCCATCACAAAATGAAAGTTGCCTTTGCAGATGTGGACAGAGCCTAAGTTGTAATAAATTGGGCACTACTATAGTGGGTATGCGGGTCTACTAATCAACTGCTAACTATTAGACTGAATGTATCTGGTTTATGCTTTATATTGCACAGGTCATTTTTGTTCAGTCGAGGACAGAATAAAGCATTGCTTGTTATGGGAACATTCATCTGATATGGACTGTTGAAGCCGTGCAATCGAATGATGCCAGTAAAGGAGACACATAATTCTAGTGCCTGTGGTGCTGCTATTCACCAAGGAATGTGATGTCTCTGACACGCTATCACAGCACATTTATCAGCCCAGCCCGAACTCAGCTCTTGGATCAGCAGTTCCTTTCAAAGGCTCCATATTTCCTTGTACTTCGTGTCACATAATTCCAATTGCTGTTCTCCCGTGCAGTGAATTATCCCCAATACATTATTTTCCAAACACCTTGCAGCAAAACATTATTGCTATAGATTATATTTTAGTTGCTGAGTTGTATCTTGCATTAATTCATTTTCAACTTCAGTATCAATTTTTCATCTCAGGGACCTAATTTATCTACCTGCCCATACAGTTTATCTCCACTTTGAGCTAGGCCAACAGTTCTGCTGTTGCAATGAAACTGCCTGGAAATGGAGGAGAAGGGGGATGAGAAATATATATATAAAAAATTATACACCTAAAAAATGATATTTGTTCGTGCTGCCGGCATGTTTGTATTAGACAGGTCTTTGACTTACTGAACACATATTGGAGCTGTAGAAGAGACAGGACATTTTGGCACTCAACAGATAAGGTCACCTTGGATTAAACAATGTAGGATTTAGTACCATATTTGTGTGGCTCGTTTTATCATCACAATAATGGTAGGATTATTGTGCCATAGATATACTATTAACAAAGAGAGGGACAGCCACTATACTATTAACAAAGAGAGGGCCACTATATTAATAACAAAGAGGGGGCCGCTATACTAATAATACAGATGGGTCCAATATACTAATAATACAGAGGAGCCATTATAAAAATAATAATAATGCAGGGGGACTATAACATACAGGGGGAATAATATTATGGGGACTATATGTATGGCACTAGCACAGTATTGGAGGTAGCAGCAGGATGACAGTGTTAAGGCACCAGGAGGGAGCGAATGATAGTAAAGTGAGGAATCAAATTTTTTTTCTGTGAAACTGTGCAGAGACAAGACGCGGCTGAAAGAAGGTGTCATGGCTGTCTTATCTCCGAATGAAGACGTTGAGGAAAGAGTCTACATCCCAGGAGACATCACTGGATGTAAGAGGTATGGTGCTAAATTCTACTGTATATTTAATAGTGATGTAATGTCCATCCAAATATCTGTTTCACAGTAGGGTTAGGTGGAGGAGATTGAGGAATTTGTGTAAGGATGTGGGGCAAGAAACCTTAAATGTATTACTCTGCAATGTCTCACTTTGGTCAGTAGATGGCAGTAAAGGATAACATGCCAAAAGTCTATATGAGCTGCCTATGAGAGTTAAGTAAATACCTGTTTTGTTTGCAAAGTTGGCAATTAGCTAATTTAATACTGTTTGTGTACCCCTACAAGCGTTATAGCAGGCTGGATATACAGGTTTGACACAGCACTTAGCAATTGACTTATTGCATCACACTCTCCCTGTAAGGGGAGGAGGGGCTGAGAGGAGCAGGAAGTGAACAAACGGAGGTTGTGCTTGGTGCTGCTAGAGACCAGAAGAGATCTTCTCTGCAGTTTCTGGAAGGGAATGGACTGGCTTACAGGCTTACAGTGGACACTGGTAACAGCACGAAGAGGAGGCTTGCAGCGACGACCCCAGGAGTGTCATGTATGTAGGATCCGGTTCTAGAGTGGACCAGGAAATAAGATAAAGCACCAAGAATCTGTTCAAGGAACTGTAAGTGCAGCTGTGCAGCGTCACATTGCACCACACTGGTAAAGTAGCATTTGGACAGATAATAACGTTCCAAATACAGTTGCATTGCGGTGTACGGGCTGCAAGCTAATGCAAAGCCCCAAGGGACAGACATCATTTACCTGTGGATTACAAATAGGTAAGTCTAATTTAAAGAGACAGACATTTACCTGTGGATTACAAATAGTATTGTGCAATACTTAGGGTGCACCCCAACGAGGAACTCTTCCAGGAACATACAAGTGCAGCCAGGCTGCTTAATGGACTTTGGGGAAAACATCACATTTACTGATTTATTGTTAGGCTTTGTTAAATTTACTGTTGGTTTATTTTATGTGTACCAATCTGTTTTATATATTCTCAGCTTCTTGTTCACTATATTGTTTAGTAAACTAAACTGCTGGGAAAGAACCGTTGTCTGTGTCTGTGTGGTATTGTGTACCCTCTGTACCTGTGGGCCCAGCCCTCGGTCTTCTTTCATTTGGCCCAAACTGCAAAAGTCTGGCCTCAGACTACAGGTCACACTGTGCGTGTTCTGAATTCTGGGACCTCACACCCATCTACCACATTATCTGTACTCAGAACTGTATTATCTGTGGTGTTACACAGGACTGCAGGTGACATCTACTCATTATAGGCACTATAGGGGCGTGGCCATTGGTTAGGGGGCAATACTTGGCTTGCCCCGGGTGATGGCCACCCACGCTACGCCACTGGGTGAATGTACAATTTTAAAGAAAGTTATCAACTATTACAACAAGGGAAGCATAGTATTACATACTACCATTCAAATGAATAAACAGACAAGCTAAATCAGTCAAAGAGGGAGACTTTCTGATAGCGACTATCCGCTATGTAGGGGGTCCCAAGTGGACGCCCTATGCACTCCATAAGTCCTAACAGAGCAAACAGAAAGTGCTGTTTTTCATGAGTTTTCTATAAACATAAAGCACGTATGGGGTTAAACATAGGATGTTTTTATAGTCCGACGGTGTCATCTCTCTGGTAAATTAAAGTCAGTAACTAAATAACTTTAATGCCATATCCAGTTAAGGTAATTTCCATTGGGAAGCTCAGCTGAGAAATTAAATATTTAAACTGAAACTTAATTGTGGAAATGTTTCCCAGAATTGCAAATTAGGTTTGTGCACCTTACACAGACTGCAGCTAAATTAGCGTCTTACCTTGAGAAAAAGGCATTCGAGAGACCACATCTTAATGGAAAGCTTTAATTGTACCGGGGGTATCCTGAGCAGTGCAATATCTTTGCATTAATGTCATTTTATGAAATAGGTTTCATATTTAGTTGAATATATTACTGTTTCTATGTAGTTAAACGACTACTTATAACCTTGATTTAATAGTTATACAGGCATAGAAAGATGCACCAAAATGAAACAACAGTACATCTGAATATATTTGAGCATGCTCCATTCACTTCTATGAGAGTTCCAGGCAAGTGTACATGCTGAGAGTTGTAGTTTCACAACTGCAGGAGTCCTGGAGGTCACTGACCCCTGATATATATTCCTTACTAGTAAAGAAAGAGCATATTTGTTCAGCTCATTGACTCCTTAAAGCAACATTCCAATCTGGAACATTTATGGCATATCAATAAGATATGCCAAGAATGTCTGGTAGGTACAGGCCCCACCTCTAGGACCCCCTCTTATCTCCAGTATGGAACCTTAAAATAAACGGAGAGCAAGCCAAGCAAGCCACCCTCCATTCGCCACTATGGGACGTCTGGAAATAGCCGCGAGTGTCCCTGAGGTGGACCTATTGATATGCTATAAATTTCCCAGATGGGACAACCATTTTAATAGTCCCCTGGTGTGGTATAGGGGGATAGCACCATGCTAGTCAGAGGGTTCACGTACTTCAATATAAAAAAAGAAGGGCTTTTCCATAGAAATTTAAAACAATGTTTTTCAATGGATGAACTATTCTTGTTTTTAATTTTTATGGAATAAAGTATTGGTTGATATTATGACTGCTGGAGCCCTTCTTTTTTACAACCTCAGTGTCCAGAGAATCGTCTAAGTGCACTTGGAGTTCAGCACATGCGCACTGGAATCCATAAGACGTGGCGGATACGGTGTGCTCCACATGTTCCTGTTGTTGGCAAATTCCTGACGTTTAACTGTAGCCCTGGCAATCATCTTTGCTGGTTCTGTCATGGCCAATTACTATTTGGGGGCCATTCTCTAAAAAACTATTCGGTAGGCCATTCTCTAAAAAAACCAAAGCATGGCAATTCTATTGTTCTGGTAAGGATCTGTACAAAAGCAAGTTCGACTTCAGTCTGTCCCTGGATCCTAGACTTCTACGGCATAGGTCAATAGTATTGGCAAAGTGGCCATTAACCAACCTGAACTGGTTATCTGGTGCCACTGCCATGTCAACTGGAATGTTCCTTCTAAACTGAGTGAGCTCCAAATGATAGGCTTGAGAAAACAGGTTTTAGACTCAGTCTACATGACAAGGCAGCAACACCAGATCACATAGGACTGGATGCCACATTTATAAAGCCCCAGGTCTAATTTTTCTGGCACATACAAACATTTAAGCAGAAAGGGTAACAGGGATTTGGGACATTTTTCTACACAGAAAAGTACTGGAAAATAATGCCAGAGCATGCCCCCTTTATTAAATCAGATATCAGATGTATGATTCCCTGGGGGAGAGACTGGTGCACAACTCATGCCATGTGCCAATTTTTTTCTCTTCCCCATTATGTCATAAATACCTAATGTACTAAAATTCTAATCACAGTAGCCTGTAAATGTAATAAATAAATTCACCCCAGCTAGATTAGTGACCATGATTTCGCTTGTTCCTTTGCCACTCTACCTGTCATGTTGGCTTTGATCTGAATATCCTAGTTGGATTTTCTGGTCCTTCTAGAAACCACCTGTTTCTTAGGTTCCTCCTTTCCTGGTTCCTTTTCACAATAACCAGATAGTTACTGAGCAAGCAACACATGGTAATACTGGGGCCAACAGAGTACCTAGACCCCAAATTATGTTGTGGGAAATTGGGGTGCTATGAGTAGAATGTGAGGTGTGGTATAGTGCTGTCCCTAAGTATTGCAGAACTAGGGTAAATATAGTGTCATTCGGAATTATCTTTGCTGCTTGATGAAACAGTGTATTTTCTTCATACTGAGTAATGATCATTATAATTGTCTAATTATGGTAGTAGCCAACTTCTCAAATGTACTTTTTGTGTCAAATTTATAAATGTTGATAATCCAGGTAATGGACTTTATAAAACCAGGTGGTTAGGGAAAATGCCAAGAATTACATTATCTGCTTCATATCTCCCCAGCTCCTTTCTAATTAAACAATACAACTTTTTAAGAACTTATAAACCCAAGTTGGGATTAATTGTCTGTGTGAGAAATATCTCCCTTAAAGTCCATTTTGTCAACTTCATTAGGAACAGTTAGGGAGTCATAATTGGAATGAAATGTCCTTTTTAAATAAGATCATTCCATGATCAAATAAAAGCTGTCATAAAAGGCCAGCAAATCTCTTACTACCAATTTATCCAGTGTGAAGTGACATTCAAATTACCTCTCTCGGAAATGGAAATCATTCCTACTGTCATACTATAGTAGTAGCATCTTATGATAGTACTGGTTTGACATCTCTGTGTATAGTAGTATCAGAACAAACTAGGTTTTTACAGATGCGCTCTTTCTCACTTCCTCTTGGCTGGACATGTCCTGATATGTGAATGACCAGCTTTTCAAAATAACATGACTTTCTGATATTGTGTCACACAATGTCTATCCTATATGTGTCTATGTGCAGCCACCTAGTGGTTGTGATGTAGATTGCAACCTATGAACGGTTTCACTGGCATGTTATACTGGTTTCATGAGCAATTGGAGTCCTGAAAGGGGTTGATCCAAGTTTTTAACTTATACCCTATCCATAGGATAGGGGAATAACTAGCTGAACGCTGGGGGTGTGACCTCTGGGACCTCCATCAATCATGAGAATAGGGGTCCCGTTCCCCTGTCTGATGGAGAAGCAGGTCTTGCATGTGCACTGCGGCTGCATTCATTCTGCAGTACAGACATCATTTTGCAGCCTGACACAAATTCTGCTTGGAGTTGACACTCTTTTGGCAAGTAGTGTGTCGTAATATTACAATACATTTCTATGCTGCTTTTAAGGTCAGGCTCAAAACTTCTGTATGAGTAATGTATGGCACTAGTCACCCCATATTATATCCTTTGGGCCCCCTTAGACTCCTGAAGGTACCCATGGATAAAAATACCCATAACATCAACTCACAATAAACCAAACCTTTCGAGAAACAACATAAGTATCGTTGCTGATATTGCCAGAAGCATATCTTGTAACCTCAGGGCCCCAGTGAAAAATCATTAACAAGGCCCCCATCTAACATGCCTCCTTTATTGTACTGGTCTCCTCCTATGTAAGAAAGACCTTACAGGCCCCCTCAGGCCTCAGTGCATCCACATTCAATGCATTTCCTAAATTTATCCCCCGGTTTTTACCCGCAGTATCTAAACTCGGTAATTCTTATCTAACATATGTTATATACCACATGCAACTTAAGAATGAAAAAGCAGAACTTCTTTCCTAATAAAGTGCAAGGTTAAATAGAAAAGGAAGAAAGCAGAAACTAGAAAGTTGTGGTCCATATGTATTCACCACTGTCAGGCTATTTTCACACTAGCGTTAATATTTTCCGGTATTGAGATCCGTCATAGGGTCTCAATACCGGAAAAAAAAACGCTTCCGTTTAGTCCCCATTCATTGTTCTGTAACTGAACAGAACGGAGCGCTCCAAAATGCATTTCGTTCCGTTTGGTTGCGTTCCCAGACCAGAGAGCATGCTGCGATTTGCTTTCCCGTACTGGGATGTGGAACAAAACAGATCCGTCATGACCCACAATGCAAGTCAATGGGGACAGATTTGTTTTCTCTGACACAATCTGACTAATTATAAAGATAAAAAGTTTTATAAAATATAAAAATGAGCAAAAATAATTAAAAATTCTAATCATCCCCTTTCCCCATTTTAGAAATAAAAATAAACAATAAAAAACTAAAGATCATTGGTATTGCTGCATCCGAAAGCGCCCAAACTTTTCAAAAAAGGCCTCTTTCACACAAGCGTGACAGATTGGGTCCGGATGTGTTCAGGGTGCGTTCAGTGAAACTCGTACCATTATGCAAGCAAATTCAGTCAGTTTTGTCTGTGATTGCGTTCAGTTGTTCAGTTTTTTCTGCACGAGTGCAATGCGTTTTGATGCGTTTTTTCACGCACGTGATAAAAAAACGGAAGGTTTACAAACACTATTTCTTAGCAACCATCAGTGAAAAACGCATTGCATCTGCACTTGCTTCACTTCTATGGGGCCAGGACTGAGTGAAAAACGCAGAATATAGAACATGCTGCGTTTTTCACGCAACTCAAAACTGATGCATGAAAAAACGCTCATGTACACAGACCCATAGAAATTAATGGGTCAGGATTCAGTGCAGGTGCTATGCGTTCACGTAACACATTGCACCCGCGCGGAATACACTCTCATGTTAAAGGGGCCTAAAAATATCTATACATATAGAAAAAACAAAAACTGAATAAAAAGTGATCGAAGATTCACCCTACATACCCTAAAATTGTATAAATAAAAACCACAGATTGCCTTCCAGAGATAAATATAAAAAGTTTATGAATGTCAGAATACGGCAGTGCAAAACAGTTTTATTTCAACGTTTTTTATTTTCAAAACTATAAAATTTGTTATCGCTGTCATCATACTGACCCACAGAATGAAGTTCACATGTCAGTTTTTACTGCATAGGGAAAGCTGTAACAACTAAACCCATTAAACAATTGTAGAATTGCATTTTTTTCCCAATTCCACCTTCCCACTACATAACATGGAAATATTAAATGGTGCTATTAGAAAGTGTAACTTGTCCATCATAACGCAAGCCCTGGATCTTGTTATGTGAGCCGAAAAATAGAAAAGTTAGGGTTTCTGGAAAGTTGGGAATAAAAAGAAAAAAGGAAAATGGCTGCATCAGGAGGTTGTTATTAAGGATGTGTCTATATTCGAATATGTTAGATATATGTAAAAATTTATTTAGTTGCATGTTACATTTAGATATTTGCCATATTTTGTTTTCTACCAAAAATCAACAAAATCAACAAAAATCTACCAAAAAGTTTGTTGACAGCATGAGAGGCTAAGAAAGATATTTAAATGCTAAGTATGATATATTAACTACTGTATGTAGCTATAGAACTATATATTAAAGGGGTATTCTACTTTAAGCAAGTAAAAATTATTAAAGGGGTTTTCCGGGAGTTCAATATTAATGGCCTATCCTCTGCATAGGTCAGTGATGGCTAACCTCCAGCACTCCAGCTGTGTTGAAGCTACAACTCCAAGCATGCTCCTTTCATTTCTATGGAGTTCGGAGAACAGCCAAGCAAGTGTGCATCTTGGGAGTTGTAGTTTTTCCATAGCTGGAGTGCCGGAGGTTAGCCATCACAGGCATAGGTTATCAATATCTGATCGTTGGGGGTCTGACTCCTGGCAACCCTGCCGTTCAACTGTTTGAAGAGGTGGCAGCGCTCCGGTGCTAGTACACAGAGACATACTACACACATTACGTGGCCCATAACTTACTGATGAACATCATTTAGCTAATGAATCTTGGATAAAGGTATTCCAGTCACAGCAACTAAATGCTATTCTTTATAATAATGCAAAGTTCATTATCCGGTATACTTTATCAATTTTTCACCATTTCCAAGATCTCCACTTGCAATCATCTCCTAAGAACCTATATAATGTTTACTGCTTGAACCATCCATCATATGGCCAGGAGAGATTATATTCATTGGTAGTAAGCAAAGGTTCCTGAATGTCAGCAAGCAGAGCTCTCATAGACCTGGCTTGAAGAACAAAACACAAAGTATATTGGACATTTCTACAAAGAATAATGATTATTTACTGGGGCCGTAATATCCCATTAAAAATAAACACTGTATAAATAATTATGACTGGTACATTATGTTTAATGGTCTATTAATTACCGGATGTCCAGCATTGTTGTTAGGGTCAAACTGACAATATATAGACTCCCGCTCATCCCATTTATATAGCTCCATTAAATTGTCATAACTTTCTGCATCATTTTGTGCAAGAGTCGCCCTTCAGACTAATGACTTACAGAAGAATAAGTAAGAAATAAGATAGATTTCTGAATGAATCAGTATGATAGAAATGACGTTATAATAGATGTCTTCTACCTCGCTTTCCTCTTACCTTTTCTTAAATGTCGCTGCTCAAGGTCAGTAATGATGCAAGTCGTGCCACTTAATGACTCCAATTCTCCAGACTTATCTAATGCTCAAAAGAGGCAGGAAGGAAATGCTAGCTCCTCTAGATGTCTTGCTCTCAACAGCCAGCCTGATAATACTCTATGCCATGTATTAAAATGACAGAAATGAGTTGGAAGAGGACTTTCTGGTTTCACCGTATTGTATTTTTAGAAGCACAGAACACCACAAGCTTATCAGTCTGCCACAGTTGCTCCACTACACATCAATCATTGATTTCAGACCCTCCTTAAAGGGAAGCATTTTTGCACCCCATATCGCCTACACTACCTGACCTATTACTCTACTTTCTGGAAGCGTTCTTTATATCCCAAGCAAATGTCTAAATTTCCCCAAAAAAGAAGTTCAATGGATGGTCCCAATGACAGGGAACATAATCAAGAGCCTAACCAAATTCCTGCGTGCATCAGCAATAAAGCAGGTAGTACCTGCCCCTGCTTTATCAACGCTGAAGTTCACCCGCTAGAGGCTGGCAAGATGAAGAGGATCTGTATACATTAAAACAGCGCATACGGAGATGTCAGCAAGACTGCTGATAAAGCTCCCAGTCCTCAGTCAATCAAGACAAAGGGGGTAGGATTTGGGCACACACAGCTTGACTTGTGTTCTCTGCGTCTCCACCTCCATGCGTTTGGGGGGTTATATTAATAAAGCAGAACCCCTTGAAATATGCATTATTCTGTCATTAAAGGGGTTGTCCTGTTTAATTACGAATAGGAATAGGCTGCAATAAATGTAATAGAATAGACAGAAAATCTACTACAATGGGAAATACCCAGATAGACATTAGGAAACTGAAACCTGTGGATCTTATAAAGGAAACAGGTTCTTGGCAATAACTAAAGACAATTACCTTTCCCAACTGGTTCAGGATGATACTAGAGGGACGGCCATACTGGACTTAGTATTAACCAATAGACCTGACAGAACAACAGATGTGCAGACCGGGGGACACCTGGGAAATAGTGACCATAAAATAATAACCTACCAATTGTCATTCAATAGGGTGTTTTGTCAGGGAGGCACAAAAATGCTGAACTTCAGTAAAGAAAAATTTGGTAAGCTTAGCCTTACTAACTGGGACAATGTCCTCAAAAATAACGGACACAAAATAAGATATTTTAAAAGCATCTTAAATTTTCATTGTTAGAGGTACATACGTTATTGGAATAAAAGAGTCAAGATTAGGAAAAAAAGCAATGTGGATAAATAGAAATGAAAGGGGGCAATAAAAAGAAAGCATTATTATTAAAGCAGGAAGGTAGCATAGAAGCACTAACAAAAAACTATAATGAAAATACAGGGTGGGCCATTTATATGGATACACCTTAATAAAATGGTTGGTGATATTAACTTCCTGTTTGTGGCACATTAGTATATGTGAGGGGGGAGAACTTTTAAAAATGGGTGGTTACCATGGCGGCCATTTTGAAGTCGGCCATTTTGAATCCAACTTATGTTTTTTTCAATAGGAAGAGGGTCATGTGACACATCAAACTTATTGGGAATTTCACAAGAAAAACAATGGTGTGCTTGGTTTTAACGTAAATTTATTCTTTCATGAGTTATTTACACGTTTGTGACCACTTATAAAATGTGTTCAATGTGCTGCCCATTGTGTTGGATTGTCAATGCAACCCTCTTCTCCCACTCTTCAGACACTGATAGCAACACCGGTGGAGAAATGCTAGCACAGGCTTCCAGTATCTGTAGTTTCAGGTGCTGCACATCTCGTATCTTCACAGCATATGCTTCCTATTGAAAAAACAAAAGTTGGATTCAAAATGGCCGACTTCAAAATGGCCGCCATGGTAACCACCCATCTTTAAAAAGTTTTCCCCCCTCACATATTCTAATGTGCCACAAACAGGAAGTTAATATCACCAACCATTCCCATTTTATTAAGGTGTATCCATATAAATGGCCCACCCTGTAGAATATGTATAAGACAGATAAAGGCAGGGCAAGGAGGCTCATTGCCAAGGAGTAAAACTAACCCTATAATGTTCTTCAATTATATGGTATAAATGTTCAACCTGAAAGTGTTAGTCCTTTAAAGAGTTATGAGGAAGGAGTTGTAGAGGTTCTGAGGCAAACATGAACTTACTAAATGTTTTTTCTCTACTGTATTTACTGAGGAAACTGTAATGTTAGATGAAATGCAGAGTGTCAAAGTAAACTCCCTATTAAATGTGCCTGTCTGATCCAGGAAGGAGTGCAGTTATTGAAATAGACAAATCACTGGGTCCTGATGGCATATACCCCCATATACTAAGAAAATTAAGTAATGTAATAGTCAATTCTATTACAGTAATGTCATAAATGGGTTTATAAGGGATGGGTCCTGTCAAACGAATATACTCATGAGGAGGGGAAAACTTGTGTATGTGGGTAAGTAACTGGCTCAGTTATAGAAAACAGAGGGTGGTTATTAATGGTAAATACTGTGATGGTGTCAAGGGGACATCCTCTGCGTTTAGAGGAAACAAGTTTCTACACCAACCTAGAAAAGGATCCTTTACTGTAAAAGTGCTGAGACTATAAAACTCTCTGTCAGGGGAGTTTATGATGGGGAGCTCACTAAAAGAGTGTAAGAGGGGCCTGGATGTATTTCTGAAATGTAAAAATATTACAGGTTATAGTTACTACACTAGTAGAGATGAGCAAATTGAATCCCACAAAGTGGAATTTGATCTGAATTTCAGGAATTATTTGATTTGCCTAGAAGCCGAATTTCCTCATGCTTCATGTCAGCGAATCGATTAATCCTGAAATTCAAACTTACCACCTCCATTTGCGCGCAAAGAACCGCCACCCTCCATCTTGCTTGAAGATCTCAGCCGAAATCCCGTGCGGTGCGGCCAGCGTAATAATGTCATAAGTCACCATGCAGGCCAGCGTGATGACGTAATCTCGCACCGCATGTGATTTCGGCCAAGATCTTAAAGCAAGATGGCAGCAGCCGGCCCAATGCGCGCAAATGGAGGCGGTAAGTTTGAAGTAATTTTTTTTTATGTTAATATTGCCCTGTTTGTACACTCAGATGCTGCGATCATGTATGAACCCGGCATATGAGGGGTACAATGACAGTGGTGCGCTATCGCAGCTTCCTGTCATTGCACCCGCTACTTACAAAAAAATGCGCTTCGTGGTAAAGTAATTCGTCACAAAGCAAATTTTGGGGTGAAATTCGGCGAATCAGCCGAATCGAATTTTCAAGAAATTCACTCATCTCTAGTTACTAGATTTCTGGAGAACGGTCATTGATCCAGGTAGTTTTTTTTCCCCCTGAAAATGAAGAAAATTGACTTTGACCTCGTGAAGATTTTTTATTAACTTCTTCTGGATCAAGTTTGAAGGACAACAGGCTGAACTGGATGGACATACTGTATATCTTTTTTCCGCTTTATAAACTAGGTTACTACCTTAAAGAAGTGAGCTGTACTTAACTAGCAGATCCAACTCCACCCCTCTGGTTCTCCCAGGTTGGGCTCTGTGTAACTGAAGGCAGTGGTGATGTCTCATCAAGAACACGTGATCACTGCAACCAATCACTGGTCTCTTCGGTGCACCACTGATGTCAGTGATTGGTTGCAGTGGTCAGGTGTTGTTGACCTGATGTCATTGTTGCAACAGGGTGCACAGAGCCCGGCGTGGAAAACTGCAGCGGCGGCACTGGATACGCTTTATTTTTAATTTATATATACAGGTTAAAAACATAGCCTTATCTTGTCCTGTTCATGCAAATGAAGGGTTGTAAGAAAAGGAAGCTCTGGAACACTGTAATAGGCCATGCACCTGTGTGGACTACACCACATCAGCCTCAGAATGTAATCTTGGTTTTCATTCACTGACTGCATCTTGAAAGCTGTGAGGAATTGATAAACAAAATATGTTAAAGAATTGTATAACCTTAAAGTATAGAAGTTTTACAATTGTGCTGCAATTTACATTTCTTAACTTGTATGAATCAAGAACTCAAAGAAATCTATTGTTATTCCACATCTCATATTAAATTGAAGTAATTTCAGCTGTCGATACACACATCTACACACATGCAGCTCTCCCCTCCTGTAATGAGAAGGCAATTATTGGGAACAAATGTTTTATTCCCAATAATTGCTTGTTGTGTCAGCCCGTATAAAGAGACCTTCAAGGGAATGTGTCGCCTCATCATTTTTTTCTGCCAGTTAATGTGTTTTTATTCTATGATTGTATATTTTTAATTGCGTTTCCCAAACATGATTATGGGGGCAGCCCTTTTGCCTGAGCTGTTCTTCACAGCATTTAGAGATATGCTTTACTGCAGCCACCATGGACCGTAAGCACAGTGGATAGGAGGAGACCTAATTTATTTCTATAGGACAGTGAGGAAAATAAGTATTTGATACACTGGCGATTTTGCAAGTTTTCCCACCTACAAAGAATGGAGAGGTCTGTAATTTTTATCGTAGGTAAACTTTAACTGTGAGAGACAGAATCTAAAAATAATCTAGAAAATCACATTGTACCTATCTATCTATCTATCTATCTATCTATCTATCTATCTATCAATCTACATTTGATAGCTCTCATTCTATTCCTACCCGTAATGATAAGGAGATGACCACTGAAAAGTGATCTGTACAGATGAAGATGTGGCTCCTATTTAATATTAGGCTTAGTGGGCAGTGCGAAAAGTACAGGATTTTAGGGTTTGAACCAAGTATCAATTTATTCAAAAATATATCAATATTTCGATACCTATATCTCGTGCAACCCTAGGTGGGAGTAAAGCTTGAACACCATCAGATTTCTGGGCGCATCAAGTTGTTTCCTGGCTACACATTTCATTGTCAATGGCTGAGGACAGAGCAGAGTAGGAGTAGTCTGGGCGGGAGAAGCAGTAACTGATGACAGGGGTGACCCTAGCCTTTCTGCTGCCTGAGGCAAAAATTGAAATAGCGCTCCCCCCAATCCCCATGCCAAATTCTCAACCTAACCTCTTCCCTCCTAACATTACATATAGAACTACACAACATACAGGGTAATACAGTGCCTCATACTTCTTACATCCTGTAACATCTCCTTCAATGTAAATGTTCTTTTTCCCCTTCTTCTTCTTTCAGACCAGACCGCCATGATGATTTATTTCAGCTGTATCTCGTCTCTACAGAGTTTGACAAACAGACTTAGTTTCCTACTTTTCCATCATCCTTCCACCTTCTTAACACCCCATCCTGCCACCCACCATACTGTGCCAGCTGTGCTCCCCAATACTATGCTGCAGAAACAGTCCCCTTGAAAATACTAGTACCACACAGATAGTACCGCCTTCAGTAATTTTTTGCACATAGTGCCCTAAAAAATAACTGAGCCCAGCAAATAGCGCACCTGACACTAATAGTGTACACATAATGTCCATCAAAAATAATTGTGCTAAGCTGATACTGTGCCAGGGTGCCCCCCACAGTAATAGTACTCCCAAATGGCCCACCAAGTATTAATTCTCTGTCAAAGCAGTAGTAATAATGCCTCTACAGTGCCCCCAATAGTACTAATGTCCCAACTGTGCCCCAGAAGGAATAATGCTCCCACAGTGCCCACAGTAATTATGTTCCCTATAGTTCCCCTGAAATAATAAAGCTCACCATAATGCTCCCCAGCAGTAATAATTATCCTTGTAATGTGTGACAGTAGAGAAATGCTCCCTTAAAATGTAAGCTAGTACAAAACATTACCCCCTTATAATGTGCACCAGTACAAAAAATTACCCCCTTATAATGTGCAACAGAACAAAAAATGCCCCGTTGTGTGCCAGTACAAAAAACCTCTTAGTGCCTCCAGGAGAGCCAAAGTCTCTATAGTGCCCCTATAATATATGACAATGCCCCCTACTGCGTTCCCGTACCACAAATACCCCTCTTTGTGCCACCAGTTGAGCCAGTGTCCTCATACTGTGTGCTAGTACATAATGTCCCCAGCAGATTCCCCCATAGTGCTTCTCTTTCCCCTTCCCCATATTGGACAACAGCGTGGTCTCAAATGAAAAAAATAAATAAACACATGTACTAACCTCCATGTGGCTGTCGGTAATGTGGTGTAGGCCTCTTCCGGCTGGTCTCCTGCGCTGTATGCTGCCTGGCTCATGTGGCGCTATGATGATGACGCGCTAGGCCTGAAGCCTATCAGAGGAACAGCTGGACAGGGAGACGTTGCTCCTGTGCCCCACAGCAGCATCCAACGGTATAGCCATCCTGAGAACGGCGATACAATTGAATATAGAGAGATGAGCGCTTCCATAATAGGAGCTCATTTCCCCCGGTCCTGCCACTGCCGCCCTCCACTCATCTCCAGGGCTGGTTTTCCCACAGGATCTGGTGATGCCAGTTCATGTGCTGCAATAGAGTTCTGGTGCCCACGTTTTAATCCTGTAGATCTTGCACATGACAATGCTTTTGTCCTCTGGCACTGTGGATAAAAACTGCCAAACAGAGATACTCACACAAAGCTAGTGGCATCTGAGCTTGGCCTACGTCTGGCACGTTTGTAGCCTGCACCCACAATATCTATGGCATCACCAGTTCCTGAACTGCTACTGTTGCTATCGCTGCCCCCTACTACATACCACTGCAACTACAAGTGCCCTTACTACCACCAACACTCCCCACCTTTCCCCGAACATCCTCCTTATGGTAGCCAAATTGCTGACTGTTCTCACACAAGTGATCAACAGTGAGACTCTCTTGAGGATCTTTTATAAGATTGTTGCCTCATCTTATGAAAAAAATAAGGCACCCCACTAAGGAGGGCACTGAAGACAGACATGATGCAAGTTAAAGGCTTTTCTGAGGTAATAAGGGAGAGGAGCAGGAAGAATGCTGTGACCCCCGGCTTCAAAGTTCGGTGTAAGACTCAGAGGTGACCTTGACATAATTCTACTGTGACTGAGAGGATGAGTGAGCCATCCAGTCTACAATCTCTTCCTCTTTTTCCTCAATAATAATGTGGAACCTATCAGAAGTGAGGGAAACATGGCTTACTACAACTACAGGAAGGCTGGTGCTCATACTGCTATTTACTACTACCCACATTCTGACTCTCGGATGATGATTCATGGGTCTTCTGTACAATAAAAACGAGGGGAATCCAGCTCCACATAAAATGTACTTTAAACAGCTTCCATAAAATCCAGACATCAAAAATGGACAAATATGCTGTGACACATTTCGGGCTATTACATCTTTAGCCCTTCATCAAGACTTGTGTCTTGATGAAGGGCTAAAGATGTAATAGCCCGAAACGCGTCACAGCATATTTGTCCATTTTTGCTGTCTGGATTTTATGGAAGCCGATTAAAGTACATTTTATGTGGAGCTGGATTCCCTTTGTTTTGATTGTACCTTGCATCTGACCGAGCCCAAGTCTGATTTTCCATGCTCCATTGGGAGGTTGCAGGTGAGAGCTGCAGTAACTTTCTTTCACTTCATGGCTCTTCTGTATACCAGACATTTTATAATGAGGCCTATATAAATGTAAAATCATAGCTTTGGCTCACAGATTATTAACAGGTAGTAAATTTGTTTTTTGCATAATTGACAGACAGAGGTGCAATTAAATGTCTATTCCCTTCTACAAAAACACTGCACACTGGTATTGACAATTTACAATATCTTGAAGTAATACAATGTATTAACTAACACAGGTATACTAATGCAGCTATTGCAAAAAATGAGTTTACTGTAACTGCACAGTATCTTGAAGTCACACAATGTGTTGCTAAAATACACTAAAATGCCCAATTACAAATGATAGATACAGGACATTGAAAAAAAAACTTTTTTTTTTTTTGCAAAGAAAAAGTCTGGCTGGCCATCTGCAGAAAAAATGAAGTTGTTGCAGGATTTTGTAATGCAATTGCTTTTAGCAGATACAGCCAAAACACATTTCAGGACAGAAGCTGAGCACAGAATGTACTTTTTGCTTGTCATTAGCCAAAGGACTTGCCTCTGAGCCAATCAGCGCAAGTCCTCCATCCATTCTCTTCCAGTGTCATGTGATCCTTCATCCTCCTTCCTGTGTTCCCTGCCAATTTACACAGTAAAATGGACCTGACACCGTTTTTGCGCAATTCATATGCAGAAAAAACACCCAAACTTTAGCAGGCAAATTTTGTGAAATTCATAACAAATCCAATTAGTTTAGAAACGATTCACCCATCTCATTCTTTTCTTATTCCTCCTGTAACTGTATGAATGAATTGAAACAGACAAGTCGGGGAAGCTCACATGGTATTCAGGGCAATCAAGAAAATATATTGTAGTACATACACCACATGGTGTAGTTAAACACAGTCTGCACTAATTAAAAACTTTACTGATACCTTCTAAATCCTCCTTATGTTAATTCATTATGGGTCTTCTATTACAATGACTGTACTGCTCTACCAGCATTCCACTTTCTGAAAAATAAAACTAATGAGTCATTTTCCAAAAGATTATAACGCTTTCCGTCCATAAGCACCATAATTTCTCCCTGTCGTTAGGCATATAGCATTGTATAATAAAGCCAAGCATGTTATTGTTTAGGAGTGAATTTCACAGCGGAGCAGGCTGGTTCAAAGAATTCCCATTCCTTTTATATTCTATCAGTCCAGGGAAATTGGTTATTTTGCAGAATGGCTTAAAATCTTATATTCAGTCTCATAAAAGTATTCACAAAAGACGCTTTAACATTCAAATGCAGGTAGAAGCTTTTTTCACGGATAAGGTTATTGAAGATCCAGAAATAGAACAGCCTGGAGGATGATATACGCTGGCGGTGAATAATATTATTGGAGATCAGCTAAAAGATTTAAAATGTTTTTTCTTTTTTTTTTCAAATAGGTCTCAAAACAGCTGTCAGAGGTATAGATTTAGCTTGTTACAGGCTCTGAGGATGTGTCAATGTCACTACAAATGAATAGTCTGAGAAGTTTATTCAATACAAGATGCTTTCCTCCCCAGTGGCAACAGATGCAAGTGTGAGCTTAAAGGGGTTGTCCCAGTAATATAAATGTATCCCGCCTGATATCGCTGTTATACTACTTTCCCCAAATACCACCATTTATCAAAACTACCTTATTCTAAAGTTATTAGCCTACCTGTGGCAAATTTGTTTTGATATTCAATTTGTTATGTTCTACATTGGAGCCCTGTAATGCAGGGAGCACAAGCGTCATTGGTAGGAACAAGGGGTTTGGTTAGTGTCACACGTCTTGCTGATGTCAGTATAATTTCATTGCCCTGCATGATGGGATAGCAGACACATGACAAACCAGGAGGTAGGATTCAAACATGGGGGATTCCCTGCGCTGGAAGAATATCTTTAGATTTTAATAGTTCTAACATTTTTGTATGTGGCAATACCTATTATGTTTATTTTTAACATTTTTTATATGTAAATTTTGGAAACGAGATTATTAAATTTTAGACATTTTTCGGGGGGTTTTAAACATTTTTTTCACTGTAATTTTTGGTCCCCTTAGGAGACTGGAATATTTGATCTTCTTCTTGTACCATAGACTGCTTTTAAACACTATTGTAGTCTATGGCACTTTTACAGGCTGCCTGTCAGGCCATACCTTGGGCACGGCCCCGCAGGCAGCTCACTGTGAAATTGCCCTACAAAACAGTTCACGTGAGAACAACTCATGCTGCAAAAAAATAGTCCTTACATGTACAGTATATGTTGATGGAAACAATTGACACAAACTACTGTAAGCATGTCCTTAATGAGGATCTGTAGCCTCTTCTAACATGTCTGTTTAGTAAATACCTGTATTTCCCATGTAAGAACAATCATGGAGCATTTATTCTTATGGCTCTATGTTGTACCATTCCTCTACTATTCCTACTAGAAGTTATGAATGAATTGCCAGCAGTCTGCAATAAAGGTCCATTTGGGTGTTAGAGTTTGGGGGTATGTCCCTGCACAGTCTGACACTATCCAATCAGTGCTGCCATTGTCAAAGTCTGAAAAGAAGCACCACCAGGTTCTGTGCAGTCACAGCAGCCATCACATGATCTCTGGTAGTGTTGCTGTTTGGCTGTGAAAGCAAATGTCCACTGATGTCCTTATGTAATTAAATCTGTCAGTGACAACTTTTATTAAGTGCAGGTTTATTTTTAATTTTACTCAAGAAGCATTATTAAAGGGGTTCTCTGGGAATTAAGAAAATGTAAATACTTAAATATTATTTTATAATAAATATATTCACAAATGCCTTTCATTAGTTATAATGACTTGTTTTGTCTAGGGAGCAATCGTCATGGAAAATAAAATGGCTGCTGTCCTATTAGTACAAACAAAACCTGTCCTAATCACACAGCAGGACAAGTTACTTCACAACACTGAGATAAAGAGCTGCCTCATCCTCCTCTCTGCTCTGCTTGTCAGAGGTAATGATCCTGAATACAGTGAATCTCTCTGGGAATGGAGATGAGGAGGAGACATGAGAGGAGGGTGAGGTCTGGCTAATGGGCAGCAGCACTTGTTTACAGTCTCCATTACCACAGCAACACAGCCTGTCCTGTCTGTCCTCTCTGTACTTCATGTCTCCTTGTGAACTAAATTCCCCAGAGATTCAGCTAAAGTTCTTATCATCTGAATTCAGGATGATAATCCCTGACAATCAGAGCAGAGAGGAGGATGAGGCAGCTCTTTAGCTCAGTGTTGTGAAGTAACTTGTCCTCCTGTGTGATTAGAACAGGTTTTGTGTGAACTAATGGGACAGCGGCCATTTTGTTTCTCCTGATGATTGCTCCCCAGACAAAACAAGCTATTATAAATAATGAAATGTATTTGAGAATATCCCCTTCATGGATTGCTGCCTTGTCAAGGCGGTGGGGCTTGTGTAGCTCTGTGAAGCTATGAGCTATGCTCTGCAGGGTGTCATGCCTTGCTCAGACGGTGTGCGGAGGTCTGTCAGATTGGCAGCGCGTGTCTAACCTTTTGTTCGTTTTGGAATCATGCTGGATCCACCTTCCTTCAGGTGCTCTGGGTGGGGTCATTGGCTTAAATTGCTTTCAATCCCAGAAGGCCGTGCGGGTTGTAGATTTCTGTCTGGCCTTGGATTCAAGGAAGGAAGGATTGCCTGTTCCAGCTCAGATAAGTTTGATTTCTGTTTGTGTTGTTTGCGGTCTAGGCTATTTGTGTGTCTTCTGCCCCTTCTCCCCTTTCACCATCTCAGGGATTCTAGGGTGTTTGCAGTCCAGGCACGAGGACACTTCATTCCTACCATTAAGGTCTGAACGTGGGCTTAGCAGCATAGGGAGAGAAGTCAGGGATGTGCTAGGAGGTGACCTGTCCCCAGCATCTAGCCTAGACACTTGTGTATTTGGTTGTCTGTGTATCTGAGTTCCTGTCCGCCGTGACATTATAGCCCGCCCTACTGTGACTGCCATTACTCAGCGCTTTTGTGATGGCGTCAATTGATGCACTGATTGACCGCATGCAGGGATTATCCCTAGAGGTTGTGGATCTGCGTAGTTCGGTCACACAGTGTCAGAGGGTTCTGGCATCAGGTGCAGGTCAAATTGGTGGGGAGCCTAAAGTCGCTCTTCTCGAGAAATTTACAGGGGGTGCGGATGATTTTATCCGCTTTAAAGAGTCATGCAAATTGTATTTCCGACTGCGTCCATTTTCGTCAGGTGATGAAAATCAGAGGGTTGGTATCATCATGTCTCTGCTTAAAGGGGACGCGCAATCCTGGGCTTTTTCTCTGCTGCCCGGTTCTCTGGCCCTCCGGTCGGTGGAGGAATTTTTCAAAGCCCTGGGATTGATTTACGATGACCCAGATCGGGTCTCGATGGCAGAATCTAAATTGCGTAACTTACTACAGGGTAAACATACTGCAGAGGGTTACTGCATGGAGTTTAGGAGATGGGCTACTGAGTCGGGGTGGAACGACCCCGCGTTACGTAGTCAGTTTTGTCAGGGGTTATCTGAAAGGTTGAAAGATGCCCTGGCTTTTCATGAGTACCCGGATACTCTAGAGAACGCAATGTCTTTGGCTATACGGTTGGATAGACGTATCAGAGAGAGGTGTAAGGGTCCCTCCGTGCAAGGGATCCTTTCTGCATGTGGTTTTGTCTCACCTGCTGCCCAGGGTGATATTACTTATAACTCTGGGGTAAGGGAGGAACCCATGCAGTTGGGTCAGATAAATTTTCGATTCTGGTAGGAGAAACTTTAGGAGATTACATAAATTATGTTACTACTGTGGTAAAAGTGACCATCTTGTTTTTGCTTGTCCTTTTGTTAAATCACGTGATGACATGAAAGAAAAATAAACCGTCCTGACTCTTGGTAGCATGAATGGAGTAGTGGAACAAGCAAATATGCAAGCTCCCTGTAATTCTCGTTTTCTCCTTCCAGCCACGGTGGCGCTAGACTCAAGAAAATTCTCTGTTGAGGTATTCATTGACTGTGGTGCTGGGCTAAACCTTATTGACTTTCTTTTCCTTCAAAATCTGGGTCTAAGTACGTGCACTTTGGAAAGGGAGATTCCGGTGTTTGCAATAGATTCTTCACCTCTTTCTCAAAGGAGTCTCACTCATATTGCACATAATATTCAGTTGAGGTTGGGTGATTCACATGTAGAGCTTATTTCTTGTTTTGTCATGAGGAATTTGCCTGCTCCTTTAGTCCTAGGTTTACCTTGGTTGACAAAACATAATCCAATTATTGATTGGCAGTCAAGACAAATTATTGGTTGGGGAGAGTTTTGTTCGGAGAATTGTCTTGGCACATCTATCTCTGGGGTGTCCACTGCGGTTCTACCTCAATATCTCTCAGACTTTGCGGATGTCTTTTCGGAGGGTGGGACCCAGGAATTGCCCCCTCATCGTGACTATGATTGTCCAGTTAAGAGTTTGGCAAAAGGTCATATTAGGCCATCTAAGTCTCCGATGGCAGTAGGTTTTTTCTTTGTCAATAAAAAGGATGGATCACTGAGACCGTGTTTGGATTTTCGGGAATTGAACCGTATTACGGTCCGGGATCCGTATCCCCTTCCTTTGATCTCCGACCTTTTTGATCAGATTGTTGGTGCCAGGGTGTTCTCCAAGTTGGATTTGAGGGGGGCCTACAATCTGATCAGAATCAAGGAAGGAGATGAGTGGAATACGGCCTTCAATAAGCATGAGGGTCATTTTGAGAATCTGGTTATGCCTTTTGGGTTGACGAACGCGCCAGCAGTATTTCAGCGATTCGTCAATGACATTTTTCATCACTTGGTGGGGAGGTTTGTGGTGGTTTACTTAGATGACATTTATATTTACTCTCCTGATCTGAAGACCCATCAGGATCATGTGAGACAGGTTTTCTGTGCAGGAGCTTCAGTTTTTGGGATATCTGCTTTCCGACTCTGGTTTTCGTATGGACCCCGAAAAAGTCCGGGCGGTTCTGGAATGGGACCGACCAGAGAATCAGAAAGCTTTGATGCGATTTTTGGGGTTTACTAACTATTATAGAAAATTTATTCTAAACTATTCCACCATTGTTAAACCTCCGACTGATATGACAAAGAAGGGCACTGACGTCTCTGTTTGGTCGGAGGAGGCATTTCAGGCCTTTTCGACTATTAAGGAGTGTTTTGCGTCTGCTCCCATTCTGGTGCAGCCTGATGTGTCTCAACCATTCGTGGTGGAGGTGGATGCATCAGAAGTGGGGGTGGGAGCAGTGCTGTCGCAGGGTTCTTCTCCTGGCAAATGGGTCCCGTGTCATTTCCAAGAAGCTCTCGGTCGCCGAGAGAAACTATGATGTGGGAGATAGAGAGTTGCTGGCTATAAAATTGGCCTTTGAGGAATGGCGTCACTGGTTGGAGGGGGCTTCTCACCCCATTACTGTTTATACGGATCATAAGAATTTGTCTTACCTGCAATCTGCCAAGCATCTGAACCCTAGACAGGCCAGATGGTCACTGTTTTTTACCAGGTTCACTTTTCGTCCGGGGGTCAAAAATATCAAGGCAGATGCGTTGTCTCGCAGTTTTCCTGGGGAAGGTGATTCAGAGGATCCTGCTCCGATTTTGGCTGACAGGGTTGTGGTTTCCGCTCTGTATCCCGAATTGGAGATGAGGTGTTGGGAGCCTAGGAGGGGGCTCCTGGTTCCCGTCCCCCAGGGAGGTTATTTGTTCCCGAAGAACTGCGATACAAGGTTTTCAAGGAACATCACGATACTGTCCTTGCCGGACATCCTGGTGGTAAGTCCACCTGTGACCTTGTGTCCCGGAGGTTCTGGTGGCCCGGGTTACGTGGGAGCATTGAGGATTACGTGGCAGCTTGTGAGACCTGTGCACGATCTAAGGTTGCTCATACTCGACCGGCTGGTTCACTCCTTCCTTTATCTATTCCGTCTTGTCCTTGGACGCACTTGTCCATGGACTTTATTACGGATCTGCCGAGTTCCTCAGGGAAAACAGTAATTTTGGTGGTAGTTGATCGTTTTAGCAAGATGACTCATTTTGTATCGTTAACTAGTCTGCCTAATGCGAAGACTCTTGCGCAAATTTTTGTTGACAATATCGTGAGATTGCATGGTATTCCTTCGAATGTGGTTTCTGATAGGGGCACGCAGTTTGTCTCCAGGTTCTGGAGGGCGTTCTAGCTCTCGGCTTGGCATTCAACTTTTGTTCTCTTCGGCTTTCCATCCGCATTCGAATGGACAGACGGAGCGTACTAATCAGAACCTGGAGACCTACTTGAGGTGCTTTGTGGCAGAAAATCAGGAGGACTGGTCCTCATTCCTGCCCTTAGCAGAGTTTGCTTTGAATAACCGTAGACAGGAATCCACGGGTAAGTCGCCATTTTTTGGCGCATATGGTTTTCATCCTCAGTTTGGTACCTTTTCTGGGACTAGTTCCTCTGGGATGCCAGAGGAGGAAAAGTTTTCTTCTAACTTATCCTCTATCTAGCGGAGGATACAAGTGAATTTGGAGACGATGGGTGAGAGATATAAGCGTATGGCTGACAGGAGACGTGTGACTGGTCCGGACCTGTGTGTGGGTGATCTGGTGTGGTTGTCCACTAAAAACATTAAATTGAGAGTGCCATCTTGGAAACTGGGTCCAACATTTATCGGCCCGTACAAAATATCTGCGCTGATCAATCCAGTAGCGTTTCGACTGGATCTTCTGCAGACTTGGAGGATCCATGATGTGTTCCATAGATCTTTATTGAAAAAATATGTGAGACCAGTGGAGGCCATCGCCATTGCCCCCTCCTCCTGTTCTGGTCGATGGGAATTTAGAGTTCGAGATCTCCAGGATTCTTGACGCTAGAGTTCTTTGGGGTTCCCTTCAGTATCTGGTACACTGGAGGGGATACGGCCCCGAGGAGAGGATGTGGGTTCCGGCACATGAGGTTAACGCCAGCCGACTCATTAGGGCTTTTCACAGAGCCCACCCGGATAAGGTTGGTCCGGGGTGCCCGGAGGTCACCCGTAGAAGGGGGGGTACTGTCATGCCTTACTCAGACTGTGTGCGGAGGTCTGTCAGATTGGCAGCACGTGTCTAACCTTTTGTTTGTTTTGGAATCATGCTGGATCCGCCTTCCTTCAGGTGCTCTGGGTGGGGTCATTGGCTTAAATTGCTTTTAATCCCAGAGGGCCGTGCGGGTTATAGATTTCTGTCTGGCCTTGGATTCAAGGAAGGAAGGATTGTCTGTTCCAGCTCAGATACGTTTGATTTCTGTTTGTGTTGTTTGCGGTCTAGGCTATTTGTGTGTCTTCTGCCCCTTCTCCCCTTTCACCATCTCAGGGATTCTAGTGTGTTTGCAGTCCAGGCACGAGGACACTTCATTCCTACCATTAAGGTCTGAACGTGGGCTTAGCAGCATAGGGAGAGAAGTCAGGGATGTGTTAGGAGGTGACCTGTCCCCAGCATCTAGCCTAGACACTTGTGTATTTGGTTGTCTGTGTACCTGAGTTCCTGTCCGCCTGTGACACAGGGCCACCCAAGATGGACAGGTCATAGCAGAGAGCTCAGACAAAAAGCGAATCCCTGGAGTAGGAAATGACAAACCACTCCAGTATTCTGCCAAGAAACCCCTATGGACAGAATTAAAAGGCTAGTCGATATGATGCTGGAAGATGAGCCCCCCAGATCGGAAGGTGTCCAAAATGCTACTGGGGAAGAGCAGAGGGCAAGTATAAGTAGCGTGAGAAAGACGGAAGCAACTGGGCCAAAGCTGAAAGGATGCTCAGCTGCAGATGTGGCAGGAGGTGAAAGGAAAGTCCGATGCTATAAAGAACAGTATTGTATAGGAACCTGGAACGTAAGATCTATGAACCAAGGCAAGTTGGAGGTGGTGAAAGGTGAGATGGCAAGACTCAATATCGACATCTTGGGAGTCAGTGAACTAAAATGTACAGGAATGGGTGAATTTAATTCAGATGACCATTATATCTACTACTGTGGGCAAGAATCTCAAAGAAGGAATGGAGTAGCCCTCATAGTCAATAAAAGAGTGAAAAAAGCAGTACTGGGTTACAGTCTCAAAAATGACAGAATGATCTCTGTTCGAATCCAAGGCAAACCATTCAACATCACTGTAATTCAAATGTATGCCCCAACTACAGATGCTGATGAGGCTGAAGCTGACCAATTCTATCAAGGCCTACAAGACCTTCTAGAACTAACACCAAAAAAAGATGTAACTCTTATCATAGGGGTCTGGAATGCTAAAGTAATCAAAAGATAACTGGAATAACAGGCAATTTTGGCCTTCGGAGAACAAAATAAAGCAGGTCAGATACTAATAGAATTTTGTCAAGATAACTCGCTGGTAATAAGAAATACACTTTTCCAACAGCACAAAAGACGATTATGCACATGGAAATCACTGAATGGTCAATACTGAAATCATATTGACTATATACTCTGCAGTCAGAGATGAAGTTCTGTACAGTCAGCAAAAACAAGACCTGGTGCTGACTGTGGTTCAGATCATCAGCTTCAAAATTCAAACTTAAATTGAAGAAAGTCAGAGAAGATGCCAGACCTTGCAACTATGACTTAAATAACATCTCTTATGAATATGCAGTGGAGGTTAAAAATAGATTTAAGGGATTAGACCTGGTAGAAAGGGTACCTGAGGAGCTATGAATAAAGGTTCACAACATTTTGCAAGAGGCAGCATCAAGGAACATTCCAAATAAAGAGAAGAGCAAGAGAGAAAAATGGCTGTCTAAGCAGGCTTTACAAATAGCTGAGGAAAGAAGGGAAGCACAAGTCAAAGGAGAAAGGGAACAATATCGCCAGTTGAATGCAGACTTCCAGAGAATAGCAAGGAGGGATAATAAGGCATTCCTAAATGAGCAATGCAAGGAAATAGAAAAAAAATACAGAATGGGAAAAACAAGATCTTTTCAAGAAAATTGGAGACACCCAGGGAACATTTCACACTAAAATGGGCATGATAAAAGACAAAAATGGTAGGGACCTAACAGAAGTGGAAGAGATTGAGAAAAGATGGCAAGAATATACAGAAGAACTGTACAAAATAGATCTCAATTTCACTGATAACCCTGATAGTATGAGCATTGACCTAGAGCCAGACATTCTAGAGAGTGAAGTTAAGTGGGCTTTAGAAAACATTGCCAACAAGGCTACTGGAGGTGACTAAATTACAGCTAAGCTTTTTAAAATAGTAAAAGATGATGCTGTTAAAGTGCTGCAGGTCAATATGCCAGCAAATCTGGAAAACACAGCAATGGCCACAGGGCAGGAAAAGGTCAATTTATATCCCAATCCCAAAGAAGGGCAATGCCAAAGAATGTTCAAACCACAGAACAATTGCCCTCATCTCACATGCTATCAAGGTTATGCTAAGGATTCTGCAAGCTAGGCTTCAGCAATATGTGAACCGAGAACCTACCCACTGAAGAACAAGCTGGTTTTTGAAGAGGCAGGGGAACCAAAGATCCAACTGCCAACCTTCGCTGGATTATGGAAAAAGCAACAGAGTTCCAGAAAAACATATACAGGGTGGGCCATTTATATGGATATACCTTAATAAAATGGGAATGGTTGGTGATATTAACTTCCTGTTTGTGGCACATTAGTATATGTGAGGGAGGAAACTTTTAAAGATGGGTGGTGACCATGGCAGCCATTTTGAAGTCGGCCATTTTGAAGCCAACTTTAGTTTTTTCAATAGGAAGAGGGTCATGTGACACATCAAACTTATTGGAAATTTCACAAGAAAAACAATGTGTTTAATGTGCTGCCCATTGTGTTGGATTGTCAATGCAACCCTCTTCTCCCACTCTTCTCACACTGATAGCAACACCGCAGGAGAAATGCTAGCACAGGCTTCCAGTATCTGTAGTTTCAGGTGCTGCACATCTCGTATCTTCACAGCATAGACAATTGCCATCAGATGACCCCAAAGATAAAAGTCTAAGGGGGTCAGATCGGGAGACCTTGGGGGCTTTTCAACTGGCCCCATGACGACCAATCCTCTTTCCAGGAAACTGTTCATCTAGGAATGCTCAGAACTGACACCCATAATGTGGTGGTGCACCATCTTGCTGGAAAAACTCAGGGAACGTGCCAGCTTCAGTGCATAAAGAGGGAAACACATCATCAGTGTGTGAAGAGTGGGAGCAGAGGGTTGCATTGACAATCCAACACAATGGGCAGCACATTGATCACATTTTATAAGTGGTCAGAAGCTTGTAAATAACTCATGAAAGAATAAAGTTACGTTAAAACCAATACGTTTGATGTGTCACATGACCCTCTTCCTATTGAAAAAACAAAAGTTTGATTCAAAATGGCCGACTTCAAAATGGCCGCCATGGTCACCACCCATCTTGAAAAGTTTCCCCCCTCACATATACTAATGTGCCACAAACAGGAAGTTAATATCACCAACCATTCCCATTTTATTAAGGTGTATCCATATAAATGGCCCACCCTGTACTTCTGCTTCATTGACTACACCAGAGCCTTTGATTGTGTGGATCACAATAAATTATGTCAAGTTCTTAAAGAGATGGGAGTACCGGATCACACCTAACATGTCTCCTGAGGAACTTGTATGCAGGTCAAGAAGCAACTGTGAGCACTGCACATGGAACAACTAATTGGTTCAACAGGAGTACGACAAGGCTTTATATTATCACCCTATTTATTTAACTTATATGCAGAATATATCATGCGAAATGCTGGACTGGAAAAAGCAAAAGCTGGAATTAGAATTGCTGAAAGAAATTTCAACAACCTCAGATATGCAGCTGATATGACTCTCATAGCAGAAAGTAAAGAAGAATTCAGGAGCCTCTTGATGAGGGTCAAAGAGCAGAGTGCAAAAGTTGGCCTAAGCCTCAACATTTGAAAAAACTAAGATCATGGCATCAGGACCCATCTGTCACGGTCCCTCAGGTGACTGGTGTCAGGAGATCAGAGAGACCCGCTGAGCGACCCCACCCTTCTGACTATGCGGTAGATAGCTTCATTTAGGTTTGGCTGAGCTAGTGTGAGGTCATCTCCGGTTTTTCCTGCTCTGCCATCTTTACAGAACTTAAGTGTCGCGTTTGTTTGTATTTGTTATATTCCCTGTTTTATCTGGGCTTGAGACAGAGACTTCCATTCGTCCATCTGGGGAGGAATGGGTTGTCTCTGGTCCTTAACTTATTCCAGGACCTTATAGGGAATCAGGGCGTAGGTATACTGCATACATTCCTACCTTCAAGGTCTATTTATATTGATAGGTAATCAGGGCCCGGATTAGGGTTGTCTAGGAGGTGACCTGTTTCTTCCTTAGTTTCCAGGCCCAGTTACTGTTCTCATTCCCTCCTGTGTTCAGTGTGGAGTTTCCCCCCCCACACTGATCATGACACCATATCCTCCTGGCAAATCGAGGGGGAAGAAATGGAAGCATTATTAGATTTTGTTTTCTTGGACTCAAAGATAACTACAGATGGTGACTGCAGTCATGAAATTAAAAGACGTTTGCTTCTTGGAAGGGAAGCAATGACAAACTTGGACAGTGTAATTAAAAGCAGAGATGTCACCCTGCCAACAAAAGTTCGTATGGTCAAAGCCATGGTTTTCCTGTAGTAATGTATGATTGTGAGAACTGGACCATAAGAAAGACTGCAAGAAGATCCAATCAGTCAATCCTTGAAGAAATTACCCTGATTGTTCATTGGCAGGAGCAATACTGAAGCTGAAGCTGAAATACTTTAGACACATAATGAGAAGGCAGGAGTCATTGGAGAAGACCCTGATGCTGGGAAAGATCGAAGGCAAAAGGAGAAGGGGACAGCAGAGAATGAGATGGCTGGACAGTATCATGGAAGCAACAAACATGAGCTTAGGCTAGCTTCGAGAGACAGTGGAAGACAGAGGAACCTTGCGTGCTGTGGTCCATGGGGTCGCAAAGAGTCGAGCTCGACTGAATTGCGACTGAACAACAACAAAATTTGAGAATATATTTATTATAAAGTAATATTTAAGTATTTACATTTTCTTAATTCTCTGAGAACCCCTTTAAGGTGGTGTCACACACAGCTTTTTCTGAGCCAAAGTCAGAAGTGGATCCAGCAGGAAGAAGTAGAAGTAGAAGTTTCTCCATTATACAATGTTTTGTGTTTCCTTTCAAACTCCTTCTGGCTTTGGCTCAACAAAAACTGACACAAAAACTGTGTTTAACACTCACTTGTGGTAGGTTTACACATAGCTTTTTGGAGCATTTCTGTGGCATTTTGGTGCCTTTTTAACTGGTATTGTTTTAGGTGAAAAAAAATGCTATCTCCAGATAGAACTTAGAACTCTATGAAGAATATTAAAGCGACTCTGTCACCAGGATCAGCCCTATTAAGCCAGAGATACTGCCTGGTAGAGCTCATTATGCCAATTAAAATAATACCATTCTTTTATCCGTATGCTAAATAGCTGCTGAGAGTTTTTATTCATATGCAAATAGGAGTTCAAGCACCAGGAGGCGGGGCTGAATGCTTTGAGCACTGCTTTGTAACACCCCCCTGTGTTCTACACCCCCCTTGATTGACAGAGTTAGACATGCTTAGGGCAAAGCTGTGTCCTAGCATCTACATATCATATACTCTATGTACTATAGCTTCACCACACTGAGATCTGCTCAAAAAGCTAATCTACACATTACTGCTTTATTCAGAAGCACGATATATGATTATAAAGACACCAGTAATATGTGTTAGCTTATAAGCATAGACAAAACATGCATCTCTATCTGATAATGCTATAGCTTGGAGGTAAGTGTTTGGGTTTTATATGTAAAGATCCCAGGTTTGACTCCTGAGAGAAATTTCCATTTTTTTTCTTCCACATTTAACCCATAACAAAAGCCTATATCCTTATCATATCAAGAATAATGTTTTTATGCCTAAAAAGCTAATAAATATTGCTAGTTTCTTTATAATCATATATAATGGGCAGCACTGTGGCTCAGTGGTTAGCACTGGTGCCTTGCAGCGTTAGGGTCCTAGGTTTGAATCTGACCAAGGACAACATTTGCATGGAGTTTGTAAGTTCTTCCTGTGGTTGTGTGGGTTTTCTCCGGTTTCTTCCCACACTCTAAAGACATACTGATAGGGACCTTAGATTGTGAGCCCCAATAGGGGACAGTTGGATTATAAAGTTAGTTGTCTGTAAAGCGCTGCGGAATCTAGCAGCGCTATATAAGTGCATTAAATAAATAAATAAATTGCGCCTGTAAATAAACCAATAATAATTTTAAGGTTTCTAAGCAAAAGAAAACAAAACACTGTTCTCAATATAGTAAGGCCTTTTATTATGATTATATATTATTTATTATAATATAGCCTTTTATTATGAGTTCAATGAGAGAGAGAGAAAAAAAATGTAAGTCTGTCCCAGGATTCAAACCTGGGATCTCTATATGTAAAAACCATGTACGTACCACAGGCTATAGCATTACCACATAGAAATGTATGGAATTTTGTTTATAATTAGAAGCTAACACATATTACTGGTGTCTTTCTAATCATATATTGTGCTTATGAATAAAGCATTAATGTATGCATTAGCTTTCTGAGCAGTACATAGTATATATGATAAAGCACTTCCACACACCTTTCCAGCCCACTCCAAGCTCTTCCTCTACCCAGCTTGCAGCCAGCCTTATATTGTTGAGGCTGCAGCAGTGACGTTTTATATACCTCTGCAGCCAATCATTGGCCCCAGCAGTGTATGGCCTGAGTTGGCTGATGCCAGTGATTCGCTGCAGCAGTTTACGGGACATCACCCTGCAGCCACAAGAATATGTCGCTGGTTGTGGCTAGTGGAGCAGGCTGCAAAGGTGGGTGGGACTGGGAGCGATGTTATTATTTTATTAGGGCTCAGGCAGTTTGCATTAAAGGGATTATCCCATGAGTAATGTAAAAAAATTAAAATCAGACATCATATAGTACATGACAATCTATTTCTAACAAAGCTACAACCAGCTGTGTACCTCACATGGGTCCAGAGATCTCCTCATTCATTGTTCTGCTAGATTTATTTGAATCTGGCAGTGCAAGGGGAGTAATTTTTTTTGCTACAGCTAATGGGGTGTGTCTTTTCTGCTGGAGCTCTCTCCCTATCACTGCTCAGGAGGCAGTTGAAGGATGAAACTGAGCATGTGCAGCTATCTAAGTGAGCAGGACAAAGAAATTAAAAAAAGAAAAAACAGCAGGTGGCGCTATACAGATACATTTTACTGACTAACTCAGTTGCTATACAAATTTTTTTATTACATGCAATTACAAAAGGTATTCAGATCCAGGTGCTGGTTTGAAAACTGTAGATTATTTTTCATGGGACAACTTTTTTAATAAAAAGTAATAAAAAAGGAAAAACCCTTTTAAATATCAGTATTTGATCAGTCTTTTCCATCAGTATTTGTAAGCCAAAACAGTTCCACTTCTGGTTTTGGCTTATAAATATTGATGAGAAATACTGACCAAATACTTGCCATGTAAAAAAGGCCACCCTCTTTTTAAGGAGGAGAGACTAAGCATCTGCCATTCAACCATTAGTTGTCAACCAACTTTCCCAGAAACTGTAAATAACAAAGTGGTCTTCAATTATGCTTTTACATTATATAAGTTCTATTGGCCTACATGATATTAAAGTGGGTTTAACCTCTTCCCAACATCTGCCATTCATGCATGGAGGATGTCGGGTCTAATTTACACAGCAGACATCTGCCAACAGAGTCTGTGATTGGAGAAAATTCCTACCATGCATTTATATCCCCTCAGATGCCATGGTCAATGGTGACCATGGCATCTGAGCGGTCATTTTTCGGGATTCTCCCGATAACCCAATAGCCACCCTTGACCTTTCAAAAAACTGGACTTGAGGCATAATTTAGGATTAAGGCAGTGCTTCATCTGCAGACAGCTTTTTCTAGGTGATTGCCCCTCATGAGTGCAGAGCAGAGAAAACTGGCTCAAATGAGTGTCAGAATCCGGTTCGTACTATTCCTTCTTATGAAGCGTGCCAGATGAGGTACTGTCTTAGCTTTAATCCTAAATTATGTCTCAAGGCCGAACATTGACTTACAGGATGGCTATCTTAAATCTGGTGGCATTGGAGTCTCAGCTCTCTTTTCTTTTTGAAAAGAGATCTAATTCGCATACTTTTTCCCAAGAGGAACAATGCCTGGCCTATAAGACTCTCTCCATAAAGAGAAATAGTACCCTCCCCCAGATGTTGCTTTCCAATCCTATTTTTCACAGTTTCTAATCCCAGAAATCATTTATAACCTCTGATGGATCAGTGAGATTGATTGGGGTGGTCACCTGGAGTAGGCTCACTGTGTTAATAACTTATTACCCATGGTAAATGTATTCTTTCCACCACTATAAGGTGAAACACGTTATTAAAGAGAAGTAGACAGGGTGGGAGGACATTGTATCATAGCCTGCCTCACACAGCATAAATACAAACCTAAAAATGTTGCTAAAAAACAACCATGGAATGCCCAGTATATTTAAAAATATATATATACTTTATTATCTCATAAATAGATCAAAATTCACAAATATAAGACATTATTACACCAAATTATTTGGAAAAAGTCAGCAAACAACCTGGATGCCGTAGTCCCCCTCCCCCCGCCGGTGTCTCAATAACCTGCCAAACAGATGGAACACATGTCTGGTGTATGTGTGGTATGCAGTGGGGTGATTTACAAGTGAGTAGTATCTGGTACAAAACCACTACGAGTAACTGTGATCATCACTCCATTGCATAGCCATAAAGCGAGTCTATATAGGTGTAGGGCCCTAAATAATACATAAATAGTAGCAAAACTGATTTTACAATATCTATCTGAAGTACTCAAATAGATAAGTCCCCATCCACCAAACCATCGAATAGAGGCTATAAACAAAAAACTCGCCCACAGGCACCTGCTAGAAAGTCAGAACATACCCAAAGACATGATGGAGGGCAGAGACAACAGACACAGGATGGAGGGCAGAGACAACGGAAACTCGCTTTATGGCTATGCAATGGAGTGATGATCACAGTTACTCGTAGTGGTTTTGTACCAGATACTACTCACTTGTAAATCACCCCACTGCATACCACACATACACCAGACATTTGTTCCATCTGTTTGGCGAGTTATTGAGACACCGGTGGGGGGGACTACGGCATCCAGGTTGTTTGCTGACTTTTTCCAATTAATTCTGTGTAATAATGTCTTATATTTGTGAATTTTGATCTATTTATGAGATAATAAAGTATATATATTTTTAAATATACTGGGCATTCCATGGTTGTTTTTTAGCAAAATTTTTAGGTTTGTATGATTGGTTCTCCGTTTGCCCTACCTTACGACTTTATAGCGACGCCTTCTTTTTTGGTTCTATACTCACACAACATAAAGCCTATAACTGGTACTACTCATGTGAGCTGAAACATGTCCTTGACTTGAAGATCCTCCTACGTCTCTACATAATATTTGTTCCACTGTACTTTATTACACTCCACCTCCACTATTGTTATATATTGAACAGTAAATCCATCCTATTCGTCAGTTATTGATTTTCTGTGGTTGTAGGCATTCCTTAGCTTGACATGTTACAGGAATACATGAAGCATGACATTATTCACAGTCTCAGGTCACCATGTGGTATTTGAGTATTATTTAGCAAGACATTTTCTGAAAACAAGCAGATGCATCGAAACAGCTCTCAGAAAATGTAAATGTAAACTAACTGTACTGGCCCAGATTTACTAATCCTATAGATCAGTGGTGGCAAACCTATGGCCCTCTCTGTGGGCACCCGCAACCTGGAAAAAATCTATGGTGTACCAACATGCCCTAGGCTTTTCCTGCCATGTATCAGCACATTGCGCACTATGAACAACACAGAACATTGAATGTCGGCAGGTTATTATAGCTAAATAAATGTTGTAGCTATTACTGGTGGTGGCCATATTGGTGTCACCCAATTTCCTCCTGTACTGTCTGTATATACAGTGCTGCAGGGTGTGCATGTGCTTTATGGCAGTTGCAAAGAATAGGAATTAATGGTCAGAGGATATTCAGGAGGAGATGAAACACAATTGCCTTACCAGTAAGAGTAATGGCGAAGCTACATTTTGGCGCCCCCCTCGCAGCTCACCTGGCCCTTTTCCCGTCTGCAGCAGCTGGCTTCTCCTCTGTGTGGTCCTGGTATCTTCTTTCTGCTTCAGACAATCGCTGGTTTGAGGACCCTATTTTTCACCCTCTGAGACACACCTAGGTTTTAGAGGAGGATAATAAGAAAAAAAATATTTTCCATTACACCTCAGGTCAGACCAGCAATCAGACCCCCAATGTTCATCAGATCTCAGCTCCCAGCCCCAATCAGACCCCTAATGTTAATCAGACCTCAGATCAGACCCTCATGTCAGACATCAGCCCCCCATGTCAGCCATCAGCCCCCATGTAAGCCATTAGCCCCCCATGTCAGCCATCAACCCCCATGTAAGCCATCATGCCCCCAGGTAAGCCATCATGCCCCCAGGTAAGCCATCATGCCCCCATGTCAGCCATCAGCCCCCATGTCACATTTCTCCCAATCCATGTCAAATCACCCCCCTATGTCACATCAGCCCTCCATGTCACATTTCTCCCCCTCCATGTCACATTTTTCTGCCCTCCCCCCAGTGTGCGCCCTAAGGCAGCCGCTTGGTCTGCCTTATGGTAGCACCGGCCCTGTAAGCACCACCCTGTCTTCCACAAAGTCCAGTCTCAGTAGCCAAGAGTCTGGTCAACAGAATTCTCACCCTGATCCTCCTTCCTCCCACCATGCCAAACAAGTGATCCCACACTCGGATATTCTGAGGAGCTCTTTTCATCACCATTCCTTGATTTGGGCCTCTCGCCAAGCCCGCTTGAAGAGGGACATGAGGAGATCGTGTGCATTGATACCCAAACTCTTGAGCATCCACAGTTACAAGAAGATGACGATGGGGAATGGCAATTAGTGTTTCACGAGGTGGATTACGATGATGAGACACAGATGCCAATAAGTCAACGGCAATTAATGTCTCAAGAGGTTGATGCTGAGGATGAGACACAGTTGTCAATAAGTGAGGTTTTTGTTAGGTCAACAAGTCAGGAGGATGACCAGAGTGAGGAAGTTGAAGAGGAGGTGTGGACGATGAAATCACTGACCCAACCTGGAAAGGTGGCAAGCCGAGTGAGGACAGCAGTACAGAGGAGGAGGGATTCGCAGCACCGCAACAGGCTGGAAGAGGCAGTGGGGTGGCAAAAGGGAGAAGGCAGGCCACACCAAACAGGCCCACAACTGTTCCCCGGAGCAACCCCTTGTGGCAATCTTCCTTGCCAAGAGGTAGGTGTTCCGCAGTCTGGTGCTTTTTTTAGGAAAGTGCGGACGATAAAATAATTGTCTTTTGCAACCTGTGCAGTACCAAAATGAACAGGGGCGTGAACACTAGCAACCTCACCACCACCAGCATGATCCACCACATGGCATCAAAGCACCCTAATAGGTGGGCCGAACGCCTGGGTCCACAATCAGTGTCTGTGGGTCACACCACTGCCCCCTCTTCCCCTGTGTTATGAGCTGGCCAATCCCCTGTCCAAGACGCAGGCCCGGATACCTCCTGCTCTGCACCTGGACTTTCGCAAGCACCATCAGCTAGCACATCCACTTCTGTGTCCCAGCGCAGCGTAGAGATGTTCATACCCCAGGACTTTGAACGAAAGTGCAAATATTCAGCTACCCACCCACTTACAGGCCATAGCACTAAATGCGCACCTTTCCAAATTGCTGGCCCTGGAAATGTTGCCATTTAGGCTTGTGGACACTGAGGCTTTCCACAGCCTAATGATGGCGGCCATCCTTTGTTGCTCAGTCCCCAGCCGCCACTATTTTTCCCGGTGTGCCGTCACCAGCATGTGTCCCATAACATCACCCGTGCCTGTCACGGCTGAGGATGGGGGAAACCCTCAGCCGTGAGATGCCAGATGATGTAGTGGCTACTCGGCCATGAGAACAGGATAGGGAGCAGGTCACCTCCTCATGCATCCCTAACCTGACCCTAACTCCTACCTGCATGGGCCGACCTTGATGGTAGGAGGACCCATGTGCAGGAACCTCGGAGCCCTGACTTACCCTCCGCAGGTCCCTGAGCTAGTAGCTGGGTAAGACGACCTACTCCTCCTAGGCACGGAGAAGCAGGAGTCTCAATGGCCAAGCTGTTGGGAAAAGGGGGACATAAACAGCCTTACGGGAATGGCAGGCGAACGAGAAGTTCCACCAACCTGCCACAGCCTTGCTGACTGGATCCCTGAGCTAACAGGAAACCAGAACCAGTAAGCTGCACCAACATAGAAAGGTCCCAACAGAATGTAACATACTGCATAAACACACAGCAAGACTTAAACATAGCAACAATACTTTATGACCACAGGGGTGGCTCTCACTGGCAAGGAAGATGGAGGTCACAGGAGGCTGCTCCAGCAAGCATGGCTGAAGCAACCCACTGAGCCATGCTAAACACCCAGGCTATATAGGCCAAGAAGCCACACCCCACAGTCGGACACACCCAGTGACATCACACACACACTGGGAAGGGAGTTAACCCTTCCAGCACCACAGGAAAGGGAAACTCAACATAAAGGGGAAGTGACCAAACTAAGATCACCCTGTGGCTGTTGCGAGACAGCCCGAAGGCCGGGACACTGCCACCACATGTACAACATTCCAAACGTTACCACGGGCAGCCACAGAGAAAGGAAGATGTCAAAGTGCACACCAGACAACACAAAGTGCACACCAGACATACAAACGTGCATACACACCACACAACTCCCAGGGAACCGCACACATCACTGTTGTCCGCGGCAACCGCACTTGAGGCAAACAACAACATGCCTCAAGCTGCGGTTGAAACAACTACCCAAACCGCGGGCAACTGTATGCGGCTCCCAAGGAGTCACGGCCATAACCGTGGCCGTGACAGTGCCCTGACCAACACAGTTATTGGGAAGGTCCACTTAATGACTGACACATGGACAAGTGCTTTTGGCAAGGGATGCTACATTTCCCTGACGGCACACTGGGTGAACGTTGCGGAGGCCAGGAGTAAGTTGTACCCTGGGATGGAACAGGTACTACCGACGCCAAGGATTGTGGACCCTACTTCCATCAGGATTTCCGCCACCACCTACATTAGTGGCTGCAACCCCTCCTTCTCCTCCTCCACCTCCTTCTTCACTTCCACCTCTGAATTCTCATCTTGCAGCACCAGTCAGCCGCCAGTCAGAAGCAGTGTAGCACTGCAGTGGGGAAGCGGCAACAGGCCGAGCTGAAACGTATTTGCTTAGGTGACAAACAGCACACCGCCGCAGAGCTGTGGCAGGGTATAAGGGACCAGACTGAACTGTGGCTCTCGCCACTCAACCTACAACCAGGCATGGTTGTGTCTGATAATGGCCGTAACTTGGTGGCGACTTTGGAGCTTGGCAAGCTCATACACATACCATGCCTAGCCCACGTGTTCAACTTAGTGGTTCAGCGGTCTCTCAAAACCTACCCCAATTTGCCTGAGCTACTGGTGAAGGTGTGCTGCATGTGTGCCCATTTTCAAGAGTCATTTACAGCTGCCACCGGTCTGGCAACGCTGCAGCATCGCTTGCAATTGCTAGCTCACCGACTGTTGTGCAACGTGAGCATGCACTGGAACTCCACGTTCCACATGTTGGCTAGGCTTTGGGAGCAGCAGAGGGCAGTAGTAGAATACCAGCTGCAACATGGTCATCACCTTTCCAGTCAGCTTCCGATCTTCACAAGCGATGAATGGGCATGGATGTCTGACCTCTGTGAGGATTTGCACAAGTTTGAGAAATCAACACAGATGGTGAGCGGCGATGCCGCTATTATCAGCGTAAGCATCCCACTTCTGTGTCTACTGAAACGCTCGCTGCTCACAATGAAGGCGGATGCTTTGCATGTGGAAGAGGTGGAAATGGGGGAAGACAGTACACTTGGTGATAGCCAGACCACCCTCCGTTCGTCTTCTCAGCGCGAATTGGATGATGATGAGGAGTAGGAGGAGGGGGAGCAGGAGATGGTTGCCTCCGCTAAAGAGGGTAGTACCCATAGCAGGTTTATTCCATCTGTTCAGCGTGGATGGGCCGAAGAGGAGGAAGAGGATAAGGAGATTGAGAGTCATCCTCCTGATGAGGACAGTGAAGTCTTGTCTGTTGGGATTCTGGCACACATGCCTGACTTTATTTATGCTGCCTTTCCCGTGATACTTGCGTTATACGCATTTTGGCCAACACCGATTACTATTTGTTCATCCTTCTCAACCCCCGCTAAAAAGAGAACTTCTCATCTCTCATTCCTGTGGTGGAGAGGACTAGCAAAATGGTGCAATACCAGAAGGTACTTGTGGAAAAATTGCTCCAAAAATTTCCAGCTTACAACGCTGGCGGCAGAGTATGTAGTTCCTTGGGCAACCGAGTATGGGAGACGAAGGGAACTACAGCAGTTCCAACAGAGGCAGGACAACTCTCTCCAAGGCCTAGGACAGTTTCATGGCACCCTCACCCTGATGCGCGGTCTAGTATCACAAGGAGGGAACAGTTTTGGAAGATGGTGAAGGAGTACGTAGCAGACCGTGTCAGCGTCCTCACTGATCCCTCTGTACCTTACAACTATTGGGTGTCAAGCTGGACACGTGGCACAAACTGGCGCTCTACACCTTGGAGGTGCTGGCCTGCCCTGCCGCCAGCGTTTTGTCAGAGCAAGGTATTTAGTGCTGCTGGGGGCATAATAACTGATAAGCACATCCGCCTGTCAACTGAAAATGCTGACAGGTTGACTCTTATCAAAATAAACAAGGCCTGGATTGCCCCTGACTTCTCTAATCCACCAGAGGAAAGCGGCTGAACATAAAGGCCCTTTAAATGTGGCTTTTATGGTGTATTGAATACACTGTATTCCCATGCACCCCTTCCAACACAAAAAAGGGTATATGGTTCAATCTTCCTTTTCTCATCCTGCTCCCTCATATCAACATGCTTATTAGGCTGCCATCGCTCCTAATGTTTTAGAGGGTCAGCTCAGCAGCAGACCCTCACCCCTGATGTTTTAGAGGGTTGCCAGCAGGCCCTCGCCCATAATGTTTTAGATGGTGAGATCAGCAGCAGGCCCTCGTCCCTAATGATTTCGATGGTCAGCTCAGCAGCAGACCCTCACCCCTAATGATTTAGAGGGTCAGATCAGCAGCAGGCCCTCCCCCTAATGTTTTAGAGGGTCAGATCAACAGCAGGCCCTCGCCCCTAATGTTTTAGAGGTCAGCTCAGCAGCAGACTCTCACTCCTAATGTTTTAGAGGGTCACCAGCAGGCCCTCGCCCATAATGTTTTAAATGGTCAGCTCAGCAGCAGACCCTCACCCCCAATATTTTAGATGGTCAGATCAGGAGCAGGCCCTCGCCCCTAATTTTTAAGAGGGTCAGCTCAGCAGCAGACCCTCACCCCTAATGTTTTAGATGGTCACCAGCAGGCCCTGGCTCCTAATGTTTTTGAGAATCACCAACAGGCCATCAATCATAATTTTTCAAGGGTGTGTATGATGCCCACCTTTATGTGTAATAAAGGGTGTATTGGAGCGCCGGTTCTGTGTAATTTTTGGCAGCCCTTTCACTTAGTGCATAGGCTTCATGAATGTAGTAGTCCCACTACCTGAACAATTGTACTACAATGTGAATGAGGCCCTCCATTATGTGATATACAGGTTGTATTGGAGTGCCTCTTCCTTGTAATTTTTGGCAGCACTTACACTTTATATACAAGTAAATATACAGGAAAGAATGTTTCCTAACAAATTTCCTCTAAAATTGAATCTTCGGTTTTGTGCGTATTATTGTCAGTCTGTAAAAGCGGTGTACTACTTGGACAGCATCGTTCCCAGCAGGGACCTGGGAGTGCAAGATGCATCCAGACATCCTCCCCATGCTGTTCCTGAAACATTTTAGTGGTGTTTCCATCAATTTCTAACCTTTTCCTGTGAACCAGACACCCTCCCCTCTTCAGAGCAGAGGGGGCCTGGTTTATGCTCTGGTTCTCCCATTGACTACCATTGTGCTCTGGTGCTCTGTAGAGCACCCGAGCATCCCAAAGTGGTTTACTCGGGCACCCAAGCACTTTGGTGCTCGATCAACACTAATGTAGACACCTAAATCATTGTTTCTCGGCAGCAGAGTATAATTTGTATGGGGATGAGCAATAGCAGTAGCCATTGCTCATCCCTATACAGTGGAGGTGATCATGCATGTAAATGTAGCGTTTCACTCCCACTGACGAGCAGGCAGTTCCGACAATCGACTGCTTCATCAAGCCATGTAAATCCGCTATATAGAATGCCTTAACTGTCTATATAGTGTTGCGATGCTGCCCTTATCTTTCTAGGATTACAATGGTGCTGTCATTTGTCATTAAATTCCTTCCCCTTTAATGAGGTTACTCTACTGACTCTACCCCAGTCTACACAGCAAATCTGGAAGTTGATCAACGGGGGTATAGGGTATTAGACCCCCAATGATCAGATATTGACATTGATACTGGGCAACCTCTTTAAATGGTATCTGTTAGCAGATTTATACCTATGAAACTGGCTGACCTGTTATTACTAGGGATGTCCCGATACCATTTTTTTAAGACTGAGTACGAGTACCGATACTTTTATTTAAGTACTCACCGATACCAATTACCGATACTAATTATGGTGTGGTAATGTTTTTACAGCAAATTTCTATTTAATTTAGTCATAGGGGAGATTTATCAAACCTTGTACAAAGAAACTGTGTCGCAGTTGCTGATAGCAAAGAAAAAAACTTAAAGCTGGAATTTGGTTGCTATGGACAACTGCTTTACTTTTCCTTTGTACAAGCGTTAATAAATTAATAATTGGGCATATAACAGTGTTTCCCAACCAATGTGCCTCCAGCTGTTGCAAAACTACAACTGGGAGGTGTAGTTTTGCAACAGCTGGAGGCTCACTGGTTGGGAATCACTATTATATGCCCATCCCCCCCCAACCACACACACACCTTATTTTATATTCACTGTTTGAACATGAAATGGAGAGAAATTAACCGAATTTCTCCTCCATTTCAGGCACCATACCCACCTGGCCTGCTGTAATCCTTGGGAGCCGCCGCACAGAAGTCCCGCTCCCACGCCGATCAGCTGGGACACACTGGGAGTGCCGCCGCCGCAGCCGACACGGGATCCACCGCTGCACCCACCGCTGATCATCTGGGACACGGTACTCGTGCAAATGTCCGGTATCGGTCCCGATACCGATACTGGTATAGGTATCGGGACATCCCTAGTTATTACATGTGCACTTGGCAGCTGAAGGCATCTGTGTTGGTCCCATGTTCATATGTGGCCGCATTGCTGAGAAAAATGATGTTTTAATATATGCAAATTAGCCTTTAGGAGCAACTTGGGCATTACCATTTCATCTAGAGGCTCTGCTCTCTCTGCAGCTACTGTGCCCTCTACACTTTCATTGACGGGGCCAGGCGTGATGATGTTGTCACTACCTGGTCCTGTCAAGAAAAGTGCAGAGGATGCAGCAGTTGCAGAGAGAGCAGAGCCTCTAGGTGCAATGGTAACGCCCCCGTTGCTCCTAAAGACTCATTTGCATATATTAAAACTTCATTTTTCTCAGCAATATGTTAACATATGAACATGGGACCAAAACAGATGCGTTCAGCTGCCAAGTGCACATGTAACATGTCAGCCAGGGACAAAACTGCTGACAGATTCCATTTACATGAATATATTACATAACTTACACTGAATCTTTTCCCAAAAAGTCTACATATGAATCTGCTCAGAATCTCCTGCTCTATAACCAGACTGCACGATCAACATGAACTGTTCCCTTTGAATATGTTAAATCAATTTTCGCGTCTCAGCAAATGGCTGATTTCATGACTAATGTGCGGAGGCACAACTATTCTGTTGGAATGAAATCTGCACATTTATAACGTATTGTAATGGGTAACATTATTATTAATCATCTGGATAGCACTGGAGGATAATATCGGGGGGGGGGGGGGGTGTTAGTCGTTGGAGTGTTTTTTTTTCCTGATACATTTCCGTTCTATGTGATAGCGTAAAAAGGACAATTCTTTTCAGTGTCACTGTGCCTCACCGCTTGTTATCGCTCCTTCCTGTTTCCATAGATACTAGAAGTGTGCCGTTAGAATGAAATTAATTAGAAATATGGTGTCATCTTCTGCTGGTCTCCAGGTCACCTTAGCGTGACTCAGGGACCAGGGTACCTCAGTGAAGACTGCAGGCTCCTCAAGCTCTGCTTGTGCTTCTCAGTACTCCATCTTAACAGGTCACCTCCTGATGGGTCATCCGAGTAACAGATGGTCAGATTCGGACTGCACCTGAGTGGATTTCAAGCTGCCTGTTCCCTTGTTGCTGGAAGCACACTGCCACCAACATTTTCAAAGATTGCAAAGCAAAAAGCACATGTTCCAACAAGAAATCCAATTACTTTTGTTTCAATGAATGGCCTAGACATTACAATTCTGGGCTAAGGAGCACAGACATCTTCATAAATCACAGTTTTCAACATCTGAATGCAATTTCCAAGGACACGTCTTTTCAGGTGTATCGATTTAGTTGCAGTCTAATCAAGCGTAGCCCCCATACAGTTACCAACACATTAAGGTCTGGAAGAATCTGATGCTCTGACTATGAATGACAAGCAGGCATCTAACCGGATAGCTGAGACTTCCTCCATGTTGGTGATCAATCCTAGTCCGTGTTTATCTCTAACGTTCATCTCCGATTGCATTGTCCAAGATGCGATGATAATGATCTGCTGGGGTCAAATTCTAGCTAGTTGCAGGAAGAAGATTTATAAAATGTTTAAATTCACTTTTAAACACCATGTAAAGTTAAAGGGCACCTGTCAGCAGATTTGTACCTATGACACTGGCTGACCTGTTACATGTGCACTTGGCAGGTGAATACATCTGTGTTGGTCCCATGTTCATATGTGAAAAAGAAAAAAAAATAAAAAAAAATTATGGACTGGCACTCTGTATGTGTGGATAAAATCAATGCTTGATACAATATAAAGTGATCACATACATTTAATGTAAAAAAACAATAGAATAAAATACACAGTAAAATCCCAATAAAAATTGCAATATGTCACCTAAAAATGTACAAGGTTGTACTAAATTGGCTGGGGGTCTGTGGTGTGAATCAACGCAGACAAATATTGCTGTATTCCTTGGAAAGAAAAAATCCGCTAATGAGTGGACAAGTGTTTGTGGATCAAATCATGTATAGTCTATTCCCAAACACACATAATATAAAAATTGACAGACCCAGGCAAACAAAAAACATTATCACGTCTGGCCCTGTCAATTAAAGTGGAGAGGGCGCAGTTGAATATATTAAAATATCACATCACTTAGTAATGCGGACACATATGAACATGGGACCAACACAGATGTCTTCAGCTGCCAAGTGCACATGTAACGGGTCAGCCGGTGTCATAGGTACAAATCTGCTGACAGATGCCCTTTAATGTTCAGAAACACCCACTACCAGTTCCAAATAGGAATTGCGATATATGTCTATATACTTAATTTGTTTATGGCACGGTGATGGTCCGTGATTGCCTCCGTCTGCCATCCAGGGTGGGCATGGTTGCTGCATCATTCACCTAGCTTCTACCCAAAGGCCAGCCACCAGACTCCTGTGTTCCTTGCTGCATGCCACAATCTGGCTGCTAGGTCTCCCCTGTTTGTATTAGAGTCTATTCATCAACCTCACCCCACAGTACTGCAAGTGTTAATTCTCCTTTTGCTTTGTGTGTGCAGCTTCTTGACTAATGAGCTAATCAGCCTTTTCTATATATGCTAGGCTATTTGTTCCACCCTTGTCTGAGCATTCCCCTAGGTTTCCCTCGCTTTCTAGGCCCTGAGAAAGAGTTATAATCTGTTTGTCTGCCTCTGTACCAACTTCTGCCTGATTTCTGGATTCTGACTCTCTTCAGCCTGATCCATGCCTATTTTCCCTGCTGACCCAGTGCTGCCTGCTCTGACCTTTTTACGGATTTCACGTATTTACACACACTCTGCCTGCCTTGACTTCTGCCTAATTCCTGACCATGAGCATTGCCTAATTCCTCTGTGCTTCGCACTGCTATCTATGACCTCGTGGGTCAGCAGCCAACCACACCTGGACTATTCCAAGAGGTAGCAGCTTAGAGGCTCCCTGCAGCGAAGGCCAGATCTCTTTATAGGGGTAAAGGGGTGAAAATCAGGGGACCTTCAGGATAATTTCCTCTGGACTAGCCCAAAGTCGAATCAGTTGGTTGGCACTCACTGCCCATAACACTTTAGCTACATTGTAAGATTCTTAAAATATGTTTTCTAAGTAATTGATGCATAAAAGCAAGTGATTCTCTGCTGGCACAGCGGGTGACAAATCCATGGTGACAATAATAAAACATATAATGAGACTTTCTTTCCCATTGCTTCTGCTGGAGATCACTGTATGCTATGCTGTCAGCCCCGTTCATCATGTTTGATGGTGATTGGTCAGATTTTTACTTTGAACATAATGGAGCTTGTTAGAAACAACATCTGCAGATACAAGAATAATGTCTCTAATTTACATTCAAAGGACAATATTTTCTGTTCATTCTACAGGATATCATTGAGACCAAACAATTAAAGCAGATGCCTCTTTCACACTTTTACCATGTATCAGAGTCTCTATGACAAAGCCATTTAATTGGAACTTTTCACGGTCTGCATCATGGGAGTCTTTGTACAGATACATTTATTGTACCAACATTCTAAGCGGTTTGTTGCTGTCAGCATCTGTATTATATCAGAGCTGCAGCCAATTAAATTTGCACTGTAGAGACAGAATCTGATGCTTTATGCATAAAATGGTATCATGGTACAGGACATTTTCTGATGTTTGAAAACTATAATAATTGCAAATTAGAAACCCCTTAGCTAGAAATGTAATGCAGAGTGACCCCAACACCAAACAAGAAGAGCTATGGAACCAGGGGTATACATATAGGTCAGGCATGTCCAAACTGCGGCCCTCCAGCTGTTGCAAAACTACAATTCCCAGCATGCCTGGATAGCTTACAGCTATTAGGGCATGCTGGGAGTTGTAGTTTTGTAACAGCTGGAGGGCCGCAGTTTGGACATTCCTGAGTATAGGTGATGGGGAGTATAGCAAAAATCTAAATTCCCCTCCCCACCACAGACTTCACCCCAGGACAGTAGAGCCTGATTGTATCCATTCCCTTTCCCAACCACTGGAGGAAGGAATTTACTTTGTTTGCTGACATTTTATTATCTGCAGAGCGGAGGAACCCTGCATAGGTTTATATTACTCACTGAGAAGGAGGATGGGTCCAGGTTAACTCGCCCATACACATTGGATGAATGTAAAGCAGACTCACCGGTTTTCAGGAGATTGGCTGATAATCTAATGTGTATGGGAGGTTTCCAACTCTCCCACAACAGCAGACGTCAGAAAAATAGGAAAATCAGGGATTTTGAATTTTTTGTTCTGGAAGGAGATACAGCTTATTCTCTTCTGCCCATTGAGAACACATGCACACCTGGCCAAGGCAGCCGTGCACATGTATGGGGGAGGGTGGGAATAGCTATCCCTTGAATGTGTATAGCAACCTTTAGTCTGGTATTACCCTATCAAGATCAAAAACTTCCACGCAACAAGATAGAGAAATTCATAATTTATTGGCAAATCCACATTATACACACAACAATAATCAAATGTAATAAAATACACGTAGCAGCAATATGGAGAAGCTGGAATGTGACGAACATAAAAACACTCCAAACATAAGGGACTAGTATTAATTACACGTATTTGCATAGTATATTATGGCTGAAGGTGGCAAATCATGCACACATGTTGTCCAATTACACCGCCCATCACTGTGCACAGTGGGGAACGGCGACAACCTAATACAGAGCCTATAGAAGCAATACTGTGGAATGATAATAAGCACTGACCCAGCCTGGAGCGTACCGCCCAACGATCGTTTCGCTATGCGCTTTCCTCGTGAGGAAGGTCTTGATAGGTGTTGTATTATCCTACTCTATGGACCCAACAGTAGTCACAGGGGCTGCATATGCCCTTAGATAGGACCATGAAAGTCTGATTTTAACTTTCATTAGTTAAAATGTTATTCCCATCTTGGACATTGGGGTCATATCGCTAGGACAGGTGTCTGATAGGTGTAGGTCCCACCTCTAGGACCCACCCCTATACTTAGAACGGAGGCTACAAAGTTCTGGAGGGTGCACTGCACATGCACTTATCAGACATTGGGGGCATATCCTAGCGATATGCACCGAATGTCCAAAATGGGAGAACCCCTTTATTCTTTTTTTTACTAGACATCAGAATTATTTTTAGATTCCTTGATTTTATTTATAAAATGGTCATCATAGAAGCATAGCTTATAAGAGGACCTGTCACCTCTCCTGAAACGTTTCAGTAATTACTCGCATTATTCCCATGTAATACCAATTCTGGAGAATCTATTCCTTTATTATTCCAAGTTATGAATGACTTTACTACTAAATTACTAACAGTTTCCAATAAAGGTCCATCTGGGTGTTACCAGTTGGGGAGCGTCCCAGAGCAGTCTGAGACTGACAGCACTAATTGGATAGGGTCAGGCTGTGCAGGGACACGCCCCCAACTGGCATCACCCAGCTGGACCTTCAGTGCACAATGCTAGCAATTCATTCATAATGTCTAGCAGGAATAATAGAGGAATGGCACAACATGAGAATAGATGCTCCAGGATTGTTACTATAGTCAGGACAGGTTACAGGTCCTCTTTAAAACATACATGCTCAATCACCTCTACATACAAACTCCACCATTCATTTATGACCCCTGTTGTAGTGATAGTCCCAGTGGTGGCACCTCAGGATCAAATATGTAATACCTATTCACAGAGTTTTATTGGAAGTACAGTGTAGTTTGAGGGAACTTCATTTCAAAGGTCACCAACCTCATGATGTCCAGATACTTTAATAGGACATAACAGAAAGGGGAAGACCAAGAAAAATGACTTGATTGTGTCATCATGGTTTGTAATTGTCAAATTATGATTCACACTAAATATATTTGTAGCAGAGTGTCTAAAAGTACATGAAGTTAACACACGGATTGTATCTTCAATCATTTGTGCTTCCGCCTAACAGTGTTACCAGTGATGTTACTGGCTCTGATGGGTGGGCTTTAGTGATACCCTAGCCATTTTACAGGATAGGGCAGCGCTAAAGCTTGCCCACTAGTGCAGGTGAAGTCACCAGGCTCACTGCTAGGCACAAGCCTCCACCTAGCTTTCCCGTGGAGACCCCGCTACTTCACCGGATCTCCACAAAAAGCCCTTGACCTGCGCGATTTAGCGCAGGGCTGGGGAGAGCATCTGAGCATGAAATGCTCCAATGCTCATGTCAGAGGGGCTGAGTGGGGTAAGAAGGGGACAACACTTTTAAAAAATATCACTATGGAATAATTTAAGATGTTGTACACCTTTTTCTTACATGATCTATCCTTTGGATAGGTCATCAGCATCTGATCCAGATGTCGGACCCCACCAATCAGCTGTTTGAGAAGGCGGTGGCGCTCACAGCTGCTTTCCAGGGTGTCCCACCCCTGCCGATCACATGCTGTTGACCTATCCGAAGGATAGATCATCAGTAAGAAAAAGGCGGTCATCAGTAAGAAAAAGGTTGGCAACCCTTTTAAGCCCTGCAGTAGTAAAGGGTTATTTAGAGTAATGATTACAGAGAACTCTGCATGAGGAGCCATATGGCCCATTTGCTAGCGGAAATTTTAAAGGCAGGTTGGGGTAAGTAGTAAAGAAAGATGGATAGTATAGATAAAATGGCACTGGAAGCTAGTAAAAGGGGTTGGTATTGTAGGCTTTGTTGTAGAGCATAAAATGTGATTCGAGCTTTCAGGTGAATGTTCTTCTCATTCAAACTAAATTCAAAGGATCGGAGAAGCAGCACTATAATGGAGAGAGTATGAACCAGGCATGGACTCGTGGGGCAGGGATGTAATACCACCACTTTATAAAACTTTGGTGCGGCCTCATCTAGAATATGCAGTTCAGTTCTGGGAACCAGTCCAAAGAAAGGATGCTCTGGAGCTGAAAAAAGTACAAAGAAGAGCAACTAAACTGATTAGGAGCATGGAGGGTCTTAGTTATGAAGAAAGATTAAAAGAATTACATTTTTTTAATCTTGAGAAGAGACGTCTAAGAGGGGACCTGATTAACCTATGCAAATATAAACAAAAAATACGGTGAAAAACAGTTTCTTGTAGAATCCCCTCAAAAGACAAGGGGGCACTGCCTCCGACTGGAGAATAAAAAGTTCAGTCTCCAGAAGCGTAAAATCTTTTTTACTGTAAGAACTGTGAATCACAGCAGTAACAGTGGATGGTTTTCAAAAAGGGTTTAGATTAATTCTTAAATTAAATAATATTAATGCTTATGTAAATGTGGACTTATGTCTTTTTTCAACCGTATTAATTATGTGACTAATATCCCTATGTAACAGATATCCCTCTAACATACAATGCATTCTTATAAGAACCTGACAGAAGTATATTCTTGAGATGTGAGATAATTTAAGTCTATTTCTATTCTTTACAAGTGGGTATTGATGCTGTATGACTTTTTGCAGTATTAATGTTAATCATTATGAATAGATCGTTAGTGGAGGCTCGTTAGAATACCGTTCACTGCTATCGACTGCAGGTATAACAATGCAATGTGCAGAATAACATTATAACATTTCTGGTTTCAAAAGCTGTGTCATTGTAGCAGCTCAGACGTCTTCAGAATGTCTTGTGGGTGATAGTCTTAGCTTTGCTCAAACATTCTCTATTGAGCGCTCGTAAGGAACCGCTTTGTATTCTCCATGATTTGATGAGATAAGTGCTGTGCATTGTGACTTACTCTGCTCTCTAGATGTATTTTGCCTTGATTTCTCGATTCTAAGTTTCTCTTCACCGGTGAAAGTTTTGATAATAGATTCTGCATATGAATATGTAGATTTGTCAGAAAATTGTCACATTTAAGAAAAATCCACATATGTCGGAAGAATAGCTTTTTTTTTTTTACATTTTTAGTGCGATTATTTAAGATTGTTTTTAAGTTTAAAAAATATAGCAGTCACTGGGAGAATAAATTATCTAGAGATAGGGTCATATTTACTAGATCTGCACAGAAGAAGGATTATTAGTAATAAATGATTGACTTTTTATCTTTTATCTTTCGTCTCACTCGTGTTGGTGTTTTAGACATAACCCCTGCGCTGGCAGTAGAAGTTATGTAGAGCCACCGCTGGTCTAAATCTATGTCAGCTTCCTTTAACATTTTCTATGCTGGCTCCCCACCCATGCCACACCCCCTTTTTTAGACCTGGCATGTCGCAGATTGCGGTTACAAATAACCTTTGAGCCGCAATCTGCAACACACAGTACAGACCAAAAGTTTGGACACACCTTCTCATTCAAAGAGTTTTCTTTATTTTCATGACTATGAAAATTGTAGATTCACACTGAAGGCATCAAAACTATGAATTAACACATGTGGAATTATATACATAACAAAAAAGTGTGAAATAACAGAAAATATGTCATATTCTAGGTTCTTCAAAGTAGCCACCTTTTGCTTTGATTACTGCTTTGCACACTCTTGGCATTCTCTTGATGAGCTTCAAGAGGTAGTCACCGGAAATGGTTTTCACTTCACAGGTGTGTCCTGTCAGGTTTAATAAGTGGGATTTCTTGCCTTATAAATGAGGTTGGGACCATCAGTTGCGTTGTGGAGAAGTCAGGTGGATACACAGCTGATAGTCCTACTGAATAGACTGTTAGAATTTGTATTATGGCAAGAAAAAAGCAGCTAAGTAAAGAAAAACGAGTGGTCATCATTACTTTAAGAAATGAAGTTCAGTCAGTCCGAAAAATTGGGAAAACTTTGAAAGTGTCCCCAAGTGCAGTCACAAAAACCATCAAGCGCTACAAAGAAACTGGCTCACATGCGGACCGCCCCAGGAAAGGAAGACCAAGAGTCACCTCTGCTGCGGAGGATAAGTTCATCCGAATCACCAGCCTCAGAAATCGCAGGTTAACAGCAGCTCAGATTAGAGACCAGGTCAATGCCACACAGATTTCTAGCAGCAGACACATCTCTAGTACAACTGTTTGCAGAAGAGACTTGTTTGGGCTAAAGAACACAAGGAATGGACATTAGACCAGTGGAAATCTGTGCTTTGGTCCGATGAGTCCAAATATGAGATCTTTGGTTCCAACCACCGTGTTTTTGTGCGACGCAGAAAAGGTGAACGGATGGACTCTACATGCCTGGTTCCCACCGTGAAGCATGGAGGAGGAGGTGTGATGGTGTGGGGGTGCTTTGCTGGTGACACTGTTGGGGATTTATTCAAAATTGAAGGCATGGCTACCACAGCATCTTGCAGCGGCATGCTATTCCATCCGGTTTGCGTTTAGTTGGACCATCATTTATTTTTCAACAGGACAATGACCCCAAACACACCTCCAGGCTGTGTAAGGGCTATTTGACCATGAAGGAGAGTGATGGGGTGCTGTGCCAGATGACCTGGCCTCCACAGTCACCGGACCTGAACCCAATCGAGATGGTTTGGGGTGAGCTAGACCGCAGAGTGAAGGCAAAAGGGCCAACAAGTGCTAAGCATCTATGGGAACTCCTTCAAGACTGTTGGAAGACTATTTCAGGTTACTACCTCTTGAAGTTCATCAAGAGAATGCCAAGAGTGTGCAAAGCAGTAATCAAAGCAAAAGGTGGCTACTTTGAAGAACCTAGAATATGACATATTGTCAGTTGTTTCACACTTTTTTGTTATCTATATAATTCCACATGTTTTAATTCATAGTTTTGATGCCTTCAGTGTGAATCTACAATTTTCATAGTCATGAAAATAAAGAAAACTGAGAAGGTGTGTCCAAACTTTTGGTCTGTACTGTATATACGCCAGAAACCTGGCGTATATCTGATAATAAATAACCCCCAATGTGTTTGGCTTTAAGAAGCTCCAGGAGTTTCCTGGATCGCTACGTGGTCAGGTCGGGGAAAACATCATCACACCTGGCCCAGCCAATCAAAATGCAGAAGATGCAGCATTGGCAGAGAGAGAAGGGCCTCTAAGTTTAATGGCAATGCCCCCGTTGCTCCTAGACAGGCCTAGTGCTATAATAAGGCAGACCAAGCGGCCGCCTTAGGGCGCTGAGAAGGTGGGGCGGAAAAATTTAACTTTTATTTATTTTTCATTAATCACTTGCATGCAGCCAGCCTCCTGCAGCTGTTCTCATCTTTGTGGTGGTCCTCATATGTCCTCTCTGGGCTCCCGAGTCCTGACAAGTTGTTTGAGGACCTTTACCACTCTGCCAATTAGTGGCCGCAGCTGTGTCATGTGTCAGGGCAGTGATTTCCTGCTGAGCCAATCACTGGTCTGACACATGACACAGCTGCAGCCACTGATTGGCTGAGTGAGAAAGGTCCTCAAAGTCTTGTCGGGAGCACAGAGAGACGATACCAGGACCACACAGAGGAGAAGGGGAGCTGCTGCAGACGGGAACAGGCCCAGGTGAGGAGCATAATGTTTTTTTTTCACACAACTGTAATAGAGGGGGGGAAATGTGCCATGGGCGTGGAGGTGATGTGACATGAGGGGGAGAAATGTGACATGGAGGGGGCTGAGAAATGTGACATGGAGAGGGTTGAAATGTGACATGGAGGGGGTTGAAATGTGACATGGAGGGGGTTGAAATGTGACACAAAGGGGGTGATGTAAAAAGCACGGGGTGATGTCACATTTCTCATCCCCCTCCATGTCACATCACGCCCTTCTTTTTACATCACCCACACCGAGTTGTGAAGGGGGGGGGCGCCAAAATGTAGCTTCGCTTGTGTGTGCAAAAATCCTTGCACCGGCCCTGCTCCTAGAGGCTCATTTGCATATATTAAAACACAATTTTTCTCAGCAATGCGGGCACATATGAACTTGGGACCAACACAGATGTCTTCAGCTGCCAATCGCACGCGTAACAGGTCAGCCAGTTTTATAGGTACAAATCTGCTGACAGATGTCCTTTAACATAAAATGACTTATATGTACATCGTCTGTGGGATTACCTGCTAAAGAATGCAATACATGTACATCAGTCTGATCACCACGGGAGCCTGGCTAGAGCTGACAGCTGCAGCATCTGGGATCGGACATAACTGCTGTGCTGTGTTACAATGTAAAGAGGGTAAACAGTATATAATTCCCCCTTAAAGAGGACCTGTCCCCTCTCTTGACATGACTCCTTTAGCAAGTACTTGCATTCCATCATTCCACTGTGATAGCAATTGGAGCATCTATTCTTATGACCTTATGTTGTGCCATTCCTTTATTATTCCTTCTAGAAGGTATAAATGAATTGCTAACAGTTTGCAATGAAAGTCCATCTGGGTGTTACCAGTTGGGGGTTGGGCCCCTGCACAGTCTGACACTATCCAATCAGTGCTGCCAGTGTGAGACTATACAGTACTGTCCAACCCCAACTGGTAAGACTCATTTGGCCTTACAATGCAAACTATAAATTCATTCATAACTTCTAGCATAATAGAATAATAAAGGAATGTCATAACATAGAGCCATAAGATTATCTAGAATTGTTATTACATGAAGAATGCAAATAGTTACTAAAACAGACATGTCAGGATAGGTTTCGATAGACACATAGCCATGGTTCACCTGATTAAAGCACTGTTTTAGTTTTGTTGATCCGAGGCTCCGTTTCCAAGTTATGATACTTGGGGTTGTCCCATGAAAAATATTCTACAGTTTTAAAACCAGCACCAGGATCTAAATACTTTTGTAATTGTATGTAAATAAAAATGTTGCATAGCCACTGAGTTATTCAATAAAATATATCTATATAGCGCCACCTGCTGTTTGTTTTTTTCTTTTTTCTTTGACCTGCTCACTGAGATGGCCGCACATGCTCAGTTTCATCCTTCAACTGCCTCCTGAGCTGTGATAGGGAGAGCTTAGACACGCCCCCTGAGCTGTGACACTCCCCTGAGTTGTCGGCTTGATATAAATCTCACAGAGCAATGAATGTGGAGATCTCTGGATCCATGTGAGGTACAGGGCTGGTTCTAGCTTTGTTAGAAAGAGAATGTCATGTACTATATGATGTATGGTTTTTATTTTTATATTAGTCATGGGATAACCCCTTTAATATGCAAATTAGGTCACCATTGCTCTTTTTGCATCCAAGCTCCACTCCATTCTGTGGCCATCCCCTCTCTCACTGCTTTGCTACCGCCTGGCCCTGTCAATCAAAGGAACAATGAAAGGACTGGCCTCAGAAATAAGTAGAGCTAATTTTTTTCATTGTCACGTCAAGTTTCAAAAGCTGTAACTTGTTATTTTTCCATCGATGTAGGAGGCCTGCTTTTTGCAAGACAAGTTGTAGTTTTTAATGGCACCATTTTGGGGTACACATCACTAACTGATTCACCTTTATTAACTTTTTCTGGAGGCGGATGGGAAAAATAGCATTACTGCCACTGAGTTTTTAGGTTATAAACTTTGCAGCTTTCATTTTTTACTGTAACCTTATTCTCTGGGTCAGTAAAATTGAATGATACCAAATACATATAATTTGTTATGGTTTACTACTTTTGCACAATAAAGAAAACCTAATATATATTTTTTGCATTGCCACATTCATAAGCTTATAAGTTTTCTTTTTTATGGAGCTGTGTGAGGGCTTGATTTTTGTGGGATGATGTGTAGTTTTCATTGGTACCATTTTGGGGTTCATTACACTTTTTGACCCCATTTATTTCGTTTTTTTTGGTGGCAAAAAAGCAAAAACTGCAATATCCCTTGCGGGATATACAGTATTTGCATGATAATTGTGCATTGCTGGTCGTTACAGACACATTGATACCAAATATGTAAAAAGGATTATGATTTTTGCCATTGAAAAGCATGCTTTCAAAGGTGCATTTTTAAAAATGTAATAAAACTTTTATTCAGTACAGTGTATTATACTGTCAGAGCTTATACTGACAGGTATTCTTGAGCAAATCGAGCTTAGGATCATAGATCCGAAGTCGATTAGTTCAAAAACTTAAATTGTCACCATCTGACCTGGCTGAAAATCCTTACTGGTGCAAGAGAAGATTTGCACTTAACATCTGCTGCTACTGAATGTATTTGAAGTTCTATATTGCACTTAGAAAAAAAAAATTGTTACGTTAAATTCTGGCATTATTCTTCAATACGTCATTTCCCCTCCCCGATCCCTAGGTAGCAACGGCCTGAGGAAGCATGTGACACAACAGTTCAACAGGGCCACTACCAATCCCATCCACTGCATCCGCTCCTCTGAGGCTCAGTGCACTGGAACTAATGCAGAACAGCTTATTGGCAGGGGTTCAGGGTGTCACACCCCTGCCGATCAGAAATGAATGGTCTATTCTGAAGGTAGACCATCAATATTAAAATGTTGTACATCCCCTTTAAGAAATCAATAAAGAATAGACTTAGAACTCTTTGCATAAGCACATTTGGGGGGGGGGGGGGGGCGGGGGGTTGAGCAGAGGCTTCAGAAGTACAGTGCATGTGTTCTTCATAGTGCACTTTAACACAGAATTTAAATCCGTTCAATGGGCAGCAAGTTGGATTGTTCAATATTCTAAGACAGAAGCGAATAGTAGAGACAATTTAGAAGGTACAGGATTGCATTTAGTTACCTGGAGACCAGAGCTGCCTAGTGTCAGCTATAAAAGTTTTATGTTCAGCCGGCTCCAAAAATGAAGAGAATTTACTGTTTGCAGGTTTAAAGAAACAGAGCGCTCCATCATGCATTGGGGCCACAACTTGTAAAACTAAAACAAGCAAATATTCCCCAATCAAATTTAGCTCAAATTTTACTCGTTTATTTTTATTCTTTTTTGGCCCACCCACCCTGAGTACAATTAAAGGGAGTCTTTCCATGTTTAACCCTTTGCATCACAGTGTAGCTCTCCTAGTGTGATTTCCAAATATATCTTTGTCCTGCTCCCTCTTCTCTTGACCCTTTAAAGAAGGTTTTTATAATTATGCTAATGAGGAATGAAAGACACCAATTGGCTGTACTTATCCATAAAGGAGCCCAGCCGCGTCCATTAGAGTGGAGGCCCGCTCCTTCTCTCTTCTTCATCCCTATATGGAGCATACTAATGGCCGGCCTAAAGGGTGTGCGACCTGTGCGCTACCCTGGAATCCTGAATGGGACACCATATGGTCCCCTTTTTACCGGCACCCAGTCACCCAGACAATTCACCCAGTCTGGGTCTACAGCATGACGGTGGGTGGTAATGGTATGTTTTGTGAAACTACCACTCCCAGCATATCTTTACACCTGTTCAGACCATACTGGTACCTGTAGTTTCACCCTTTACATACTTATATATGAAGGGCTAACCGGACCATGCAAATTATATCTGTATTGTGGTGTTTTTGAGCTGGTTCTGTATGTATGTACCATATTGGTTATAGTACTGTATTTACAGTGCTGCCCATAATTATTCATATCAAATTTTGTGAAAAAAATAGGACCTGTCCTATTTTTTTCACGGACAACGGTTCACGGAACCATTCAAGTCAATGGGTCCGTGAAAAATCACGGATGCACACAAGATCGTCATCCGCGTCCGTGATCCGTGTCCGTGATCCATGTTCTTTTTTTTACTATCATTTCAAAGGCAAACTTGACTTAGATTTTTTTTTCATTTTTCATGTCCGTGGATCCTCCAAAAATCAAGAAAGACCCACGGAAGAAAAAAAGGACACGGATCACGGAACAACGGAAACCATTTTAGCTGACCGCAAAAAAAAAGTCTGTGTGCATGAGGCCTTAAAGTTACTTTTATTCAACCAGCAAGTCATTTTTGGACGGGAAATGACATAGGTGTCTCCCAAAAGATAATAAGACGATGTACAAGAGGCATTATTGTGGAAAAAAAAACATTTCTCAGCTTTTATTTACATTTGAGCAAAAAGTGTCCAGTCCAAAATTATTCATACCCTTCTCAATAATCAATAGAAAAGCCTTTATTGGCTATTACAGCAATCAAACGCTTCCTATAATTGCAGACCAGCTTTTTGCATGTCTCCACAGGTATTTTTGCCCATTCATCTTTAGCAATGAGCGCCAAATCTTTCAGGATGGAGGGTCTTCTTGCCATCACCCTGATCTTTAGCTCCCTCCACAGATTCTCAATTGGATTCAAGTCTGGACTCTGGCTGGGTCATTCCAAAACGTTAATGTTGTTGTCCGCTAACCATTTCTTCACCACTTTTGCTGTGTGTTTTGGGTCATTGTCCTGCTGAAATGTCCACTGGTGCCCCAGGCCAAGTTTCTCTGCAGATTGCCTGATGTTGTCGCTGGGAATCCTCATGTATTGCTCTTTTTTCATGTTGCCGTTTACTGTGATTAGGTTCCCTGGTCCATTGGCTAAAAAACACCCCCAAAGCATTAGGTTCCCACCACCATGTTTGACAGTGAGGATGGTGTTCTTTGGGTTGAAGGCTTCTCCTTTTTTACGCCAAATGAAGGAAACATCATTGTGACCAAACAATTCAATTTTAGTTTCATTTGACCATAATACAGAAGACCAGAAGTCTTCTTCTTTGTCCAGATGAGCTTTTGCAAAGGCCAAGCGAGCTTTTGTGTGCCTTATCTGGAGAAGTGGCGTCCTCCTTGGTCTGCATTGTGCAGTGTCCGTTGGATTGTCTGCCTTGAGACATTGCCACCAGCAGAGCCAAGATTCACCAGGATGGCCTTGGTGGTGATCTTTTTTTTACCTCTCTAACTATCCTCCTGGCCAGCACAGGTGTCACTTCTGGCTTCCGACCATGTCTTCTGACATTTTCCACAGTGCGGAACATCTTGTATTTTTTGGTCAAATGTAAATAAAAGCTGATAAATGTTTTTTTCCACAATACTGCCTCTTGTACACCATCTTATTATCTTTTGGGAGACACCTATGTCATTTCCCGTCAAAAAATTACTTGATGGTTGAATAAAAGTAACTTTAAGTCAAAATTTGCCACGGGTATGAATAATTATGGGCAGCACTGTATGTAATAGCGTGGTTCTGTATTCATGTGCTGTGTTTGGTTCTGGTGCCGAATTATATAATGAGCTCAGTTCTGTGCTTTATTTATGTTCTTTGCCTAGTTCTAGTGTTGTATTTACCCATATGTACTGTGCTTGGACCTGGTACTGCATTTATGTGATGAGCTTGGTTCTGGTGCTGTATTTATGTACCATGCTTGGTTCTGGTACTGTATGTATGTAGCATGCTTTGTTCTCGTGCTGTATTTATATAATGAGCTTCTTATGGCACCACTACTACTGTGCATGCATGGCATCCTATCCATTCACTGCTAAGGAACTTCTGAAAATTTCTATGGGGGTGATTGCACATCGTTGCTGAGGTATGTGTGTTGGGGGGGGGGGGGGCACACAAAAAGACATCTTGCACAGGGTGCTATGTAACTAAAGGTCAGCTCTGAGCATACTGGGCCAGAAGTCAATGGGCAGCCAGATTGGAATATCAAAAATCATAATACATGCAATGGTGCAGTGTGTTTTTCAACACGCTGTTTGTTAACAATGTCAACCATGCATTTACCCAAAACTATATATGTCAGCGTCACATTGAAATTATTTGCTACTACTGTCATTACATTAAAAGAGCTTAAAGAGGGAATGGGGAGTGGGAGAGCGAGAGAAATGTAAAAAAAAATATGAAAAGATATAAAAATCTGATTCCTAGGAGACCTCACAGTGCCTTATACAATTTTTCAAACCAATTGGAGCATATTTGATTCATGTAGATTTGGACACTAATTGAATTTTTTTTTAAAAAATTGCCAATTCGGACACAAAATGATTTGCTCGTCTCTATGTTAAATATATTTTTACTCTTCTGGATCCTATTCTGCCCGATGTTGGACAGCCTTGCTGTACTGTATCCTGATTCTGTCCAGACCCAGGACATTGAGTGTGCGATTGTATAGCAGCACCATTTAAACTGGAGCAAAAAAAATTGCCAGGAAGCTAAGGACATCCAGGCACCTACAATATCCAATTCTATTTTGTGGGCACAGTATCTACCTGCTGACTATCTGCTCGCTTTATCAGATGAACTGTGCTGAATCATAGGCCCCAGTCAGCAACCGCCCCCTCCCCGCCGCGCCATCGCCTGCACTTCATTTTTATTGAGATTGAGGCTGTCATGTGGCAAAACACGTAATTGCAAAATCGCGACAATGTGTGGTCAATTATCTGGGCGTGATATAAATAAATAAATATATTGTATATATATGCATATATTGTTTGGATTTGCTCTGGTAGGCAGGGTAAGCGGACGCAGTACAGAGGCAAAACAAGTTCGTAAATCAAAATGTCAGCGTTTATTCACACAAAAGGAAAAGGAAAAACCACTCATAACAGTCTTGGTGTTAATTCACACAACGAAAAGTCCATATAACAGACACGTCACCTTGCTAGTCTTTTTATCCCCGGCAGTCCACAGCAGGCTTTAAGGGCCTGTTTCCCAGCATACAGCGGCTCTGAACCTTCCAGCACAGCAACCATGCTTCAGATCCCAAGACAGAGACTCAGATTCTGATCACAGCTGCATATATAAAGGAAAGCCAGGTGCTGCCAAAACTCGGACCGCCACTTAAACTCCAGTCTGGTATTTGATCTCACCTGGCTGGAAATCAACCCAGCCGCCCATGTTGGGAGAACAATACCTGCCTTCCCAAACAAAACCCCTTGCTATGTCACAATATGTGAGGAACAGAAGTATTTGAACACCCTGTGATTTTGCAAGTTCTCTCACTTAGAAATCATGGAGGGGTCTGAAATTCACATTGTAGGTGCATTCCCACTCTGAGAGACAGAATAAGAAAATAAAATCTGGAGATCACATTGTATGATTTTTAAAGAATGTATTTGTCTTGCACTGCTGAACATAAGTATTTGAACCTGAGAAAATCAGTATTAATATCTGGTACAGAAGCGTTTGTTTGCAATTACAGAGGACAAACGTTTCCTGTAGTTCTTGACCAGGTTTGCACACACTGCAGCAGGGATTTTGGCCCACTCCTCAACACAGATCTCCTCTAGATCTGTCAGGTTTCGGGGCTGTCGCTGAGCAACAAGGAGTTTCAGCTCCCTCCAAATATGTTCTATTGGATTTAGGTCTGGAAACTCGGTTAGGCCACTCCAGAACCTTGATATGCTTCTTACGGAGCCACTCCTTAGTTATCCTGGCTGTGTTCTTCGGGTAGTTGTCATGTTGGAATACCCAGCCACGACCCATCTTCAATGCTCTGACTCAGGGAAGAAGTTGTTGCTCAAAATATCACAATAAATGGCCCCATTCATCCTCTCCTTAATACAGTGCAGTCGTCCTGTCCCCTTCACAGAAAAGCACCCCCAAAGCATGATATTACCACCCCCATGCTTCACAGTAGGGATGGTGCTCTTGAGATGCAACTCATCCTTCTTTTTCCTCCAAACACCACGAGTGAAGTTTAGACCAAAAAGAACAAAAAAAAACTTTGGTCTCATCTGACCACATGACTTTCTCCCATGCCTCCTCTGAATCATCCAGATGGTCATTGGCAAACTTCAGATGGGCCTGGACATGTGATGACTTGAGCAGGGGAATGTTCTGTGCAATGCATGATTTGAAACCATGACTGCGTAGTGTTCTACCGACAGTGGCCTTTGAAACTGTGGTCCCAGCTCTCTTCATGTCACTGACCAGCTCCTCCGTTGTAGTTCTGGGCTGATTCTTCACCTTTCTTATCATCAGTGATACCCCACGAGGTGAGATCTTGCATGGAGCCCCAGTCCGAGGGAGACTGACAGTCGTCTTTAGCCTCTTCCATTTTCTAACAATTGCTCCAACAGTTGATCTATTTTCACACAGCTGCTTGGCAATTGCCCCGTAGCCCTTTCCAGCCTTGTGGAGGTCCACAATTTTGTCTCTGGTGTCTTTTGACAGCTCTTTGGTCTTGCACATGGTAGTATTTGGCCTCTGACTGACTGTGGGGTGGACAGGGGTCTTTAAAGAGCTCAGACAGGTGCTACTAAGTTAGATTAATGAGTGGAGTAGAGGTGGAATTTTTAACCCCTTAAGGACACAGCCTTATTTCACCTTAGGACCAGGCATTTTTTTGCAAATCTGACCAGTGTCACTTTAAGTGCTGATAACTTTAAAACACTTTGACTTATCCAGGCCATTCTGAGATAGTTCTTTCGTCACATATTGTACTTCATGACACTGGTAAAATGAAGTAAAAAAAATATATTTTTTTGCACAAAAAATACCTAATTTAGAAAAAAATTGGAAAAATTAGCAAATTTCAAAGTTTCAGTTTCTCTACTTCTGAAATACATAGTAATACCCCCAAAAATTGTGATGACTTTACATTCCCCATATGTCTACTTCATGTTTGAATTATTTTGGGAATGATATTTTATTTTTTGGGGATGTTATAAGGCTTAGAAGTTTAGAAGCAAATCTTGAAATTTTTCAGAAATTTGCAAAAACTAAATCTTTAAGGACCAGTTCAGGTCTGAAGTCACTTTGCGAGGCTTACATAATAGAAACCACCCAAAAATGACCCCATCTAAGAAACTACACCCCTCAAGGTATTCCTAACTGATTTTACATACGTTGTTAACCCTTTAGGTGTTGCACAAGAGTTATTGGCAAATGGGGATGAAATGTGAAAATTTAATTTTTTTGCCTTATTTTCCATTTTAACTCATTTTTTCCACTAACAAAGCAAGGGTTAACAGCCAAACAAGACTGTATCTTTATTGCCCTGACTCTGCCGTTTACAGAAACACCCAATATGTGGTCGTACACTACTGTACGGCCACACAGCGGGGCGTAGAGTGAAAGGTGCGGCGTTTGGTTTTTGGAGGGCTGATTTTTATGGACCGGTTTATTTACACCGTGTCCTGTTTCAACCCCCCTGATGCACCCCTGGAGTAGAAACTCCCTAAAAGTGACCCCATCTAAGAAACTACACCCCTCAAGGTATTCAAAACTGATTTTACATACGTCGTTAACCCTTTAGGTGTTGCACAAGAGTTATTGGCAAATGGGGATGAAATTTAAAAACCCCCCTGATGCACCCCTGGAGTAGAAACTCCCTAAAAGTAACCCCATTTTAGAAACTACGGGATAAGGTGGCATTTTTTGGGGGACTATTTTTAGGGTAAATATGATTTTTGGTTGCTCTATATTACATTTTTGTGAGGCAACGTTACCAAAAATTGAAATTCTGAAATTTCATCTCCATTTGCCATTAACTGTTGAGGAACACCTAAAGGGTTAATAAAGTTTGTATACTCAGTTTTGAATACCTTGAGGGGTGTAGTTTCTTAGATGGGGTCACTTTTAGGGAGTTTTTACTCTAGGGGGGCATCAGGGGGGCGTCAAAAGGGACATGGTGTCAATAAAAAAAGGCCATCAAAATCGGCCTTCCAGAAACCATGTCGGTCCTTTCCTTTTGCGGCCTCCCTTTTACTGATACAGCAGTTTACGACCACAAATGTGGCGTTTCTATAAACTGCAGTATCAGGGTAATAAATTTTAACTTTTGTTTGGTTGTTAACCCTTGTTTTGTTCCCGGAAAAAACGGATTGATATGGAAAAGTGCCCAAAACAGCGGTTTTGGCACAGTTTTTCTTTTTTTAACCGTGTTAATCTGGGAGGGTTAGGTCATGGGATATTTTTACAGAGGAGATTCTTACGGGTGCGGCAATACCTAATTTTTTACAAAAAGGCCACCTTTTTTTTACAATTATTTAGGTTTTTGACTATATTATCCTTTTTGATACAATTTTTTTTGCTATCTCTAAAGTCTAAGTGTCATTTTTTTTATTTTATTTTTATCCAATTATCTTATGTGGGGGCTCATTTTTTGCGGGATGAGACGACGGTTTTATTGGCACTATTTTGGCGGCTATTAAACTTTTTGTTATGTAAGGTGACCCAAAAATTATTTTTTTGCACCAATTTTTATTTTATTTTTTGACCGTGTTAATCTGGGGGGTTGGTTCATGGGGTATTTTATAGAGGAGATTCTTACGGACGTGGCGATACCTAATAAGTCTACTTTTAATAAATTAGATGATGAGGAGGACGCGGATGACAACAGGAATGTGGGGTCATCCTCGTCCTCACTGGGACTCTCGGAGTCAGAGGCAAGCTAGGCGTATGCCTCCTCGGCCGAGAACGTCCGGCGGGCCATAGGGGAGTGTGTGTCTGAGTGTGTATGTGCGTGTGTGGAAATCTTTATTTGGTGTGAGTGTGTGTTCACGTACTCACCCTAAAACTAACAGAAAAAAATATATAAACTAACTAAAAAAAGGGCAAAAAATGTGGAAATTTTTTTTTTATCAGCGGTGGGGTGTGCGATGCGCTAACAGTGGTCGGACGCTAAGAATGCTGGCCGCAGTCAGCGTACACAAAAAAAAACAACTGCACCCCAAAAAAGGTGGGGGGCCAAGCAGCAGCACCCCTGGGGGGGGGGGGTTAGGGTCAGCTGACCCCAGACACCCTAACTAGGGTGATGCAATAAAAGTTTACAAACTAACTTTCCCTTTTTTTTCCCTGCCTAACCCAAACTTTGCCTATGCTTTCCCTATGTACCTGATGGGGGGTGCGGGGGGGCACAGATCGGGTCCTGGGGGCACAGATCGGGTCCTGGGGGCAGCGATGGCGGACACGTGCAGGCAGCTCCTCTCTCCTCCGGCTCCGGAAGACAAAAGGAGGAGGAGCGCCTGCCTCTTTTGAATCTGCCGCCGGACCGCCCACAGACCAATCAGAAGCGATCCTGAGTGGTGATGTCACCATCACCACTCAGGATCACTGGATGGTGATTGGTGAGGTGAAATCACACCACCATCACCACCCTGTTCGGGGTTATCGGGTCTTCAGAGACCTGAATAACCCGGAAACGCAGAAAACCGCACGTCTGAATTGACCTGCGGTTTTCTGCGATCGCATACATGGGGGGTCACAGGACCCCCCGGCGCATTTGCCCCAAGGGCTCCGATCACCGCGCGGCGGTGATCGAAAATACACAGGGCGTACATGTACGCCCTGTGTCCTTAAGTACCAGGACACAAGGGTGTACCTGTACGCCCTATGTCCTTAAGGGGTTAAAGGCACAGTAACAGGTCTTTGAGAGCCAGAATTCTTGCTGTTTCTCAGGTGTTCAAATATGTTCAGCAGTGCAAGACAAATAAATTATTTAAAAAAATCATACAATGTGATTTCGTAATTATTATTTTTTTCAATCTGTCTCTCAAAGTGGAAATGCACTTGTGAATTTCAGACCCCTCCATGATTTCTAAGTGGGAGAACTCGCAAAATCGCAGGGTGTTCAAATACTTCTGTTCCTCACTGTATGTACGTATATATATATATATATATATATATATATATATATATATATAGTAATTAATGTATTGTATGCACTCTTTTATATTTTGCATTGCTTTATACTCAGTGCCTTCATATTAATAAAGCCTTACTAATAGTCCTTGGAGTATTCTCTAAGTAGATGAACAGGGAATTATTTAATTACATCCGTACAGAAAATTAAATGCACAAAGCACAGAACATTTCCAATCATATATGAACAAATTGCAGCTCAATGACACCGCTTTTGAATGACTGAGGAGCCGAGCTGAATGTAAATACAAATGTGTTAAACAGCTATTTTAAACTATATTGAAAAATATATTGAATAATCTACATGGCTGTCTGTACGTGACATCTCATGACTGATGGGGCTTTGCTACCTTTGGAGCTCCCCACAAAACCATGTAGAGTGGCCTTTTAGGTAGACATGCAGTTGGTCTGAAGTGAGGTCCCAAGCCTAAGGGATCCTTCCATATTTCACCAGGGTTCCTGGGAAAGATGTTTGGACTTAAAGGGGTATTCCCTCTTGAACACTGGGAGCATGTCACTAGGTTAGGTGCAGATACAACCTCTGTGACCCACATCTATAGAGATCGGAGCCAGAAAAGTGCCAAAGGGTGCACCATGCTGTCACGACCATTCATTTCTATGGGACTGTTGAAAAGGCAAGCGCGGCCACCACTCCATTTACGTCTATGGGGCTTACAGAAATAGCTGAGCCACCACTCAGATATTTTAAGCTGTCCCATAGAAATTAAGGGAAGGAGGCTGCGCATGTGGTGGTGCACCCTCTAGCACTTTAGGTGCAGTTCCCAGAGGTGGAACCCACACCAATCAGACATTGGGGGGCATATCTTAGCGATATGCCCCCAAAGTTCGAGATGAGAATACCTCTTTAACCAGTAGACTACCCAGGTCACAATCCTCAAAGTAGTCATTGATTAGCAGGGGGACAATCATCACAATTCTTTTGTGAAGCATTTTATACTCTGTACCTTTTTTTATTCCTACTCTGGAAATCAATGAGCTGGTACAAGCAGGAATTACCCCTTTTTTCTGAGGGCTTCATACCAATTTTTTTGCTGTATATTATCGCCCTGTGGGCATTCAGTTCTCTAAATGTGTTGCAAAGTACCTTATCTGTGCTGTGAATTTAAAATCACATATACCCCTTCTCCACACCACTACTGACCCTCCTGTTGTGCAGCTTCTTTAAGGCGTTGGCCCTGCATGGTTTTTGTTGAAATGTTGGTCATTGTTCACCTGTTGTTACGTCATTATTAGAGATGACCGAAGCAAAGCATTCAAAGTAAAATTCGGAATTTAGGAAAACTTTGATTCAAAACAATCAAAATTTCCTCGCGCTTCATGGTAACAAATTAGTTTTTCCTAAAATGGCGGCTGCATGTGTTACAAAGTGAAAGTAAGAAGCCCAGGAATGCGAGATCACCCATAATGCTGTCCAGCCAGCCAATCCAGAGATAGCCAAGACTACCTCTTGAAGCTCATCAAGAGAATGCCAAGAGTGTGCAAAGCAGTAATCAAAGCAAAAGGTGGCTACTTTGAAGAACCTAGAATATGACATATTTTCAGTTGTTTCACACTTTTTTGTTATGTATATAATTCCACATGTGTTAATTCATAGTTTTGATGCCTTCAGTGTGAATCTACAATTTTCATAGTCATGAAAATAAAGAAAACTCTTTGAATGAGAAGGTGTGTCCAAACTTTTGGTCTGTACTGTACCTTTCTTATTTCTTTCCAGGCCATAATCGTGTCCCTAAGGAGTACAGACCTTTTGATTTGGACTGGAATATCTCGTAACCTTGTGTGCAGTAAGGCTGCTAAATCCCAGGGATATGCTAATTCTCGTTCTAGCTGTCCTGCCGAAAAATATGAGGTTTCCCAAATCCAATCTTTTACATGTCTAAATAAAGCAGCTAAGTTATAGTGTCTTACATTTGGCAATTGCAGTCCCCCCTCCCATTTTAACATACATAGTTTCTTGTATGCTATACGCAGTCTCTTTTTTTTCCAAAGGAAAGATGTAAATGGTCCCTTTTACCAGGCACGGACATGTGTATCCACAGCGCATGCGCGAGCTTATGGCTCAGCAAACGCATTCCGTGGATACACGTCAGCGCCTGGAATTGGCCTCACAGGACGCACTGCACATGCGCCAGCCGGCAATGAGGAGTGAATAAATTAGCAGTGGGCGGTGCTGGGCTCCAGGAGAAGGGGCGCGTCTGGGCTCCAACGGGCGGAGGGATAGCCCCTTGGGCACCTTACTCAGGTAATTACCATATTAATAAAAGCGATTTTCTAGACAAATGACAACACGTAGGGTAGTAATACTAGTATATTTTAATGCAAAACGAGCAGACTGATGTGATGATGTTAAAAGCTCTGACACTAAAATCCAGGTGACAGAATCCCTTTAAGATATCTTAATACCATCATACGTTTGTGTTGCGAGCGCAAGCCTTTTACATTCCAGGTGATAACCTTCATGTCAATCCTATTAAATAAAATTGCTGCAGGAGACACACCCCAACGAGAGAGACCCCCTCCCCGGATCCCCTCCTGATTTGCGACCTTACCAGCATGGAGCATAAACATAACCCAACCCCTTCCCCCCACTTCCCCCTCCCCTTCCCGAACCTGAAACCCCAAACATTTCCCAACAACGATGTCATAAACTGTTGTGACTTCTCTTTTTTCGCACAATCCTGGGTGTAGTCGTTGTCACTAGCCATCCCAGAATAACATATTTTCTTTCCTTCTTGATATCCCTACTCCGCTACTACCATGGCCCTACATAACACCTTATCTATCAATTCTCCCAGATAACATCATTTACCTCTCACAATTTTATCCTCTAGACCTGGGATCAGCAACCTTCGGCACTCCAGCTGTGGTGAAACTACGACTCCCAGCATGCACACCTCCTTGGCTGTACTCAGAACTCCCAAAGGAGTGAATGGAGCATGCTGGGAGTCGTAGTTTCACAACAGCTGGAGTGCCGAAGGTTGCTGATCCCTGCTCTAGACACCCTGAACTACTCCTCCCCCCAATTACATATGTCACATTTAAGGCATTGAAGAGTTGTGATTAGGCACAAAAAATAAATAAATAATAAAAAAAAAATATATATATATATATATAAAACGATATTTTTTTAAACTATCACAGTCGCCTCTGTATCTCACATGACCCGTCGGGTATTATGATTTCTTTTCACATACTGTATGTCCCGTCCAGTGTTATTCTATCTTCACTCCCATACTGAACTCTGTTCTTGTGATTCTCCCGGAGCATCAATGTTGATTGGCGATCTCGGGGAGCCATGTCTCACCGCCACTCTCTCACGTCTCCCTCTGCCTGAGAAACCACCTCTTTGCGATATGCTAGCTTGGTAAGATGGCAGATCATTTTCTTTTTTTCACATTTTTTTATAGAATTTTTCATTGCCAAATAGAAGTATACAATCCAATACAAACATAGTCATTGTTGTATTCAACAACAAAAGGAACATCATATAGGCAAAATTTCTGAAAAGCTTACAAAAATAAAAATAACCCAAAACTGAAAAGATTACTCACCCCCCCCCCCCTCCCCCACTCCCTTTTTCAAACCCAAATCTCAGCCTATCTTCACCCTCCTCCCAGTTGAACATTTATGGCAAGGCAGATCATTTTCTATGTCCAAAGCCTCCATAGCATCTTTTGGGGAGAGAAAGGTCTCTGTACAGCCATTTGGACTAAATACTCTCAGTGTCGCCAGGTATAAGAAGGCGAAATTGATTTTTTTCTTTACCAACGTGGAGCAGACATGTGAAAAGGACCTTTGCTACCTCAGCCGAATAATCACTGAAAAGCAATACTTTGTGGTCCCGCACTATCAGCGACTGGAAGCTGCGTCTGTACTTGTTAAGCATTGCCTCCTTTGCTTCATAATTTAAATATTTCCCAATGGTGGGTCTTGGTCTGGGTTTTCCTATCTCTGGATCCGAGGCCATACCATTACCCAGGTTGGCAATTGTGTGCACCTCCACAAAGAGGCCAAAATATTATGGGCCACATTCTCATGGCTGTCATATATTGCTCCTCCACCTCCATACCATTTGCAACCACCATATGCCTCGCCACAGCAACATGTACTCAAGAGGTACCCTTCTAGCACTGATGACCCAAGTGGTGAGGAGGACAGGTCACATTTGTGATAATGTTTATTTCTTTAATATAATAATATTAATAAACTTTTTGGGTTCTTCGATTTTTCTTCAAGTTTGCGTGCCTGTGTGGGTGTTTTATTGCAGTTATTCTCCAATAAAAGACATTCTGCTTCCCATATGCACTTTCACTGTCTGAAATCTCCACAATACTGGTAGTAAACACTGCTGCCAGCATTTCTATTATATTTTTGGCCACATTAAAAAAATAAACAGCCAATAAGGGAACCTTTGCACTTTTGTTCAGTACACAGCAGACCATTTATAGTGGACAATTTTCAAGAAGAAGTGATGTGCATGGAAATGGTCAATACAATTGAACTGGAAACTGTTTTGTTTTCAACTATGAAAATGGGACTGAAGTGGATGTCTATCATGTACTGGTTTGTTAACTTCAAGGGTTTGTCCATTTTGGATATATTGCTCCACAGGATAGGTGAGAAGTATACTATTTCTTGTCATCCAACATCTGCCACCAACAATCATCGAAGAGCTGCATGTAAAAACACAGTGGATGCAGGTGGAAGGAATAGATCCAGCAACTGGATTTTGGCATGATGGAAACAGTAGCTGAAAAACACACGCTGGGTGTCAGACCATCAACAATGTGGACCATCAATAAGTGGAGTTCTTGCATAGATATAAACCTTCAAAGCCCACAAAAAATGCTGATCCTAAAATAAAAGCTAACAAACTTTGTCCTCCACAAGGATATATACATCAGAATCAGAACTATAAGAATCACAATGCGAATCAATAATTTCCTTTGAAAACAGGACAAAGTGAGCTCAAAATACGTTTATCCGTACCAGTCGAACCTAATCAATTGTGTTTATGCATGTGTTTACATCAAAACAACACAAGAAACCAACAAAAGAGATTGAGGCGATTGCACTTTGGCCAAAGTAAACAAAAAAATATAATGACTTGCATATTTAGGACTAAATACATACTGTAAGGCTGCAACCCACGTCAAAGGTCATCATCATCTTGCAAGTTCCTATCAAAAGGGAGACACTAAACCAAATCCAGTGACAAAATACAGGCCAAAAATGTATCTGCAAACAGGAATACAGGCCTACTGCCGTCAGAGAGCTCCCTCAAGTGAGATAAAGTAGTCAGCAAATTGGTCGCCGAGACAGAGTCCAGATAGCCCAGGTCTTCCTATTGGGATTTCTTCAGTATGGTCTGTAGAAGCCGCATGATGGAGATCCTGAACAGGAACTATTGTGGCATCATAGATCCAGATAAAATTATGCAGAACCATACACACTTTGATGACTACTTAGAAGTTATCTGGAGAGTGCTCAGGAACACTCTCCATTTGGACATGGGAATGGCAACCATGCATTTAACATATCAACAAGCTCTTGACAGCCGAGATTTAAAAATGCACCTACGCTTGACCAACCTATGGCGTGCAGCAGGGCGCATCACATGACTAGTGAGTCCAAAACTCTGATCTGCCAATATTACAAAAGTGGCTGGGGGGGAGGGGGCTGAAAATCTAATAAGTTGGCGTGGTTCAAGTCCTCCAGCAGTCTGTCGAAGGTTGTTATCAACAGACGGCAGAAGACTATAAACTTGCGAAAATCTGCAAACAGGGTATGGAAGTACTGTTTGCTGGACCACCGAGCCTCTTGCGCCTCCACATTTCTTCCTCCAGCTTCAGATGTCACTTTCCAAAATGCCTACAGAGGAGCCACACAAGTGCCAGATGGTCTCATGTTGGACATGTTTGGCAGAAAATCAAACCATCAACAGCCAAAATGCTTGGATAAGGGAACAAAGGGAAGGAATATCAAAAACTAAAGAAAATGCCATCTAAGGCCTTCCTTTTATGTAATTTTAGTAGGCTGGCCTTTAATGGGCCTACTTCCATTTTCAATAGGTTTACTTCCGTCCTCTACTGCCATAGAGGACGAAAAATTGAACCTTTACAGAAAGTGTCATGGATGAAACACATACATTGATCTGGTGGATGAGATGTTAGATGTAGATGCTCCTGAAATATGAAGAAATGAGTCACTTGTCATAAATGTTACATACAATAAGCAGGTCATGCTAAACAGTCATTTAAAGGAGACATTTTGAGGTGATTATAAGATATTTTAGAAAATACCTGGGAGCTTGATAAAAGAATTGATGTTGATAGAAGCAGCAGATGGAATTGCTGATGTGAGCAGGAGAGATGGTGACTGGTTCAGTAGATGTAAATTTAGATGGTCATAGATCTTGTGTTAGGCCTGGGCCTTCTGCCATACCTCCTGCTTTCTCACCTGTCATATCCCCAGCATCTCCTGCCTTGCCGCCCGCTGATGTCTCCACCAGATTTGGCAGGTGCATGCCTGCCAGAAGCGTCCTCCGGCCACGCTGCCTCCGTGCTCCAGTCCCTGCTTGCCTACCCTAGGGGCACGCGCCCACTGCTTTTTGTCATTTATGGTTCTAGCGGCGTGTGCTTCCTGGCTCCCAGCACGGCCCTGGGTTACAAGGTTGAATAGCAGCTTCCTCTTCCAGAAAGTTGCCTGAGCGCTGAGTTACTATCAGTAATAGCAAAGGTGTTCTGTTCTGATCTTCTGTGTTTGACCCAGCCTGTTTGACCATTCTGTTTGCCTGCATCCACTACTGGACCTGTCTGACCCTGAGCCTTTGTGACCCTCTGTACCACGCTACTATCTGATACCAGCTTCTGACCTCTGGCTTGTCTCTGACTATGCTTCAGCTTCTACCCCTGCAATCATCATCATCAGCTGCTGCTGCCAGTCTTCTCTGCAATATCTGCTATTGGACTCAGTTCACACTAACTTTGGTTCTTACTGCAACTTGAGCTATAGAAGCGTTACCTGTTGTGTGACTCTCTGAGTCAGCTGTCAGCCATATTAGCTATTCCTGTAGGTAGTGGTTCAGTTTTTCTCTTGCTGCATTCTGTCCTGTCTCCTGTGTGAGTGCTCAATAACACCCTAGGGTGTCAGTGGCTGCCATCCCTTGGTTGACACAGAGAATCCATACTCTCTGGTTTGACCAGTGGGTCCCACGCACTGGTTGTAACACGTTGGTAGTGATAGGTGAAGGGGATTGGTCCATTTTAGACTTGCTGATGGTGTGGTGGATGAAATGTCAGGTGCAGATATTCCTGAAATGTGAAGAAAAGAGTCACTTGTAATAAATATGACATATAAAACAGGTCATGCTGAAATGACTGAAATTTAAAGGAGACTTTGAAGGGTGATATGAGAAAATTAGTAAAATACAAGAGTTTGATAAAATTGATGTTGATGGAAGCAGCTAATAAAGTTGCTGATGTGAAGAAGAAACAAGTACTGAAGGAGGAGAGATGGTAATTGCTTCAATGGTTATAAATTTAGCCGCTCATAGATGTTAGATGGGTGGACTTGTCCTTGTAAGCCTTGCTGTTGTTATTGCAGCTTAAGAATGCACTTCCACCAGTCGATGACATAGGAGAAGTCGCAGAACAGCTTCTGATCCTCTGGTGTTATAGGTTGCTTTTGATCTTCTAGCATAACATAATTTTTGGTGGTATCCATGAATAGGGTCTATGAAAGGGAAAAATCAAGTTAATTAATTAGCTAATTAATTTTACCAACCTCTTCCAAAGGGTGCTATTACATGTGTAGCTTCAACCATGAGTTCCACACAATGGTCACCACGAATTGTCGAGCTGTATCTGGACTGGCAAGTCCAGAAGCAGCCCAGAAATGAGTAATCACTACATTGTGGTACCCACTGCTCAAGTAACACATGTAATAGCACCCTTGTGAATCCAAGTTTACTCATCACACAGCTTGCTGATGAAATAAAGGCACTTAACTGAACTTTCCATAAATATGTGAGCATCTCTCCATTCTGCCCCGTTTCCTCATGTTCACACCGGCAGTGGAGACTATGTATAATAGTTGCCCATTACTTGAATAGTACTTACACATATTACAGCACTGCATGAAGGATAATGTCACAGCATAATAAACTGTGTACTTACAAATGCCATTGTAAATGGCGGACGTGATGTTCCCGCCTCTAATTCCACCCAGTTAATGGGCTAGAAGAACAGATGTTCTTTTAAATTGCCACAAAGAATCTGTCTCTTCTTTGGTGACTTACACAAGAGCTATGAATACATAATATCCATTATATTTTATACACTAATATAAATCATGGCAGAAAAGCAGCGGTTACACAATCTTATCTTGATTTACCTATAGAAGAATTAATGTAAGAATTATTCTCAGGGATGTGTATGTAACATCCATAGCTTAGAAGCCAACACTCTTAATATACAGTATTTACAGCTCACTCATTTTTTACATATCTATACTTTCCCTTGTCTCCAGCCATAAGTGTCTATATAAAGTATAGTATAGTCTGAGCACTCACATATGGGCATATGGAACGAAAATCATTAATAAAAACATTTAATAAACATTATAATGCAATACAATAAAGACTGAAAACAAAAATAAAAATAAAAACCCGGATAATGAGACTCCAGTTGGGGATGTATCTATATAAAGTGCTTGTGCTTGGAAACGTATTTCGTAAGAAAATAAACGTCCTGGGAACGATGAATAAAGTTGATACAACTTTAAACGGGGTGATGCATACGAAACACCATGAATGTGCACAGATAGTTACTGAAAAAACCTGCCAGTCAAAAGGGACCCACAGCAATAGTTAAATCCAAACCAAGTTTGGCAAATGTGGTGCGGTACTGATAACCCACACGCCGAGGCGTCCCACGGCTGTGCGAGACCAACACCACTTGTTACCTGTCCCGAGGTCTTCAGATGGAAATACCGTCCTCACAATAAGTAAGTAGTACGTCCTGCTGTGATGGGCCCAAACAAAAGCCACACCAAACGAAGGTAGAGAATGCTGGCTTGTCACGTGATGTGTCGGCAGGAAGTGCTGGCTGGTGACGTGATGTATCACGTGGTCATGGTGATCCTGATATCCTCAATCGAGTATGAAGAAAGTGGATCCAATAAAATAACCATCCAATGGTGTAAAAATAGCACAAAGTTCTGATTCATCCAGGGAATCTTCAAACTGACATGTCAAGATGGGTCTCTTAGAACCAAACAGGTTTCGGGGTAAACAACTGCCCCCTTCCCTGACCACTGAGGAAGAGGGCAGTTGTATACCCCGAAACGCGTTTGGTTCTAAGAGACCCATCCTGACATGTAATACCGTATTACACCAGCATAGCTGGTATTTTGCTCAGACTTTTTTACAGGCCCATTGACTCTCTACAATGCTTGAAAGTCTCTGCTCAGATTCCAAATATGTCTGTACATAAATGAAGTGAGGGACACCCCTGTGTATTTAACTTTCATTCAGTCTTTATTTTTAAAAATGTATCTCTGCCAGTAATCTAACCAACAGCCATCTGTATTGAAGGACCCTAACAACTGAGCTATAGGGCTTAATTCTAGTAAATGGAAAATTTTCTATGGCTAAAAACCTCAGTAGTGGTTTTCCTGTGTATTATATATTCAGATGTCCAATGTACTGGAACCTACAGATATATCTCTATATATACCAGGACATTGTATGGGAGTTTTTTCTGTACATATCTGCAGGACATTTAATATTGTTTAGCAATTGCAAAAAAAAAATGTAGCACAAGGTAAATTACAATAATCACAAAACTGTCCATTATAGAAGAAGAACAATTAAAATAAAGGAAACATCCTCTCTATCAAATGACAGAAATGAACGTCACCTGATGGACTATAAGGCCACATGCACACAACTGTATTTGTTTTGCAGCAGATCCATAGCTGAAAGATACAATCTTCTGGTGAACAAGCAAGAGAAAAGAGGGGTCTAGTGTGTCTAATGTTAGTACACCAGAAGAGAAGCCTGTGTGAGGATCCAGGGAGACACCTTCACTGAGTAATTTACAGCTACCAGAAAATCAACTTTGCTAGGATTCAACCTTTGAGGGAAAGAAACATTGAAGTTCTATAGAGGGTTGAGGACTATAAGGGACAGTGGATGGGCATAGACAGTAAAAGTAATGGACACTTATGGCTTTGGACTTTACTGCACATGGCTAGAGTTAGTTGCTTCTGGCGCCTGCCACACTGCTAAAACAGACTGGCAATTCAATCCAGGACTGCACCCCGCAGTCGGGAACCACAGAAATATACAGCAAGGGTTTAAACGCCTTTGTTAATTTGGGAAGATAGCATGGTATTCCTAGAGACAGACTTAGAGGGGACCATCAAATTGCCCATCCTGTATACAAAACCTTTTGGGAATGTGAAATACTTGAGAATTGTGCTTACTACTTGTATTTGCACCCATCATCTATTAACAGAGAGGCTTTATTTGACCAAAATCAAGATGGCCTGGTCATTGGTCTCTGTTCATCTAACATTAAGGGCACCCCACCAGGCAAGAGGCCCTAAGCCTAGGACGTGCCCCGAGGGGAAGAAGTAGAAACGCCACAAGGAGGTTTGCATTGCTGGATCCCAGGTTATATGGCAGTAAGGATTTGTGTATTCTGCCGAGATCTCCTGTTTAATGTTTAATCAAATATTGCCTGTTGATTAACTCAGCTATCAGTAAGGGTGTAGTCCACCTGAAACGCGCAAGAAGTGTAGGCCATTTTAATATGAAGAAATAAAGATGGATATTTTATCCTCAATGCTGGGATTTTGCATTTAAGAAACTATTGCCTGTTGATTCCCGTTGCTATTAACTTGTAGAAAAACAGGATATTAATAGATCCTGTATTTGATAGCACAGAAAAATGTCAAATAATGCGGACACTTCATGCGGATAGACCATCAATAGGAAAATCCTTGCATACCCTTTAATTTATTACAACTACATGAATGGTCCAAAAACAAGATAATTTATTGAATGCAATAGACATTATTAATTCAGCTGAAAAATATGCATATTTTATTTAGTCACACAGTCGAAAGCCTCTGTAAAAATAGATCTGTATAGAATGAAAACAATATAATAAGTGCCAAGCTTCAAGCTCATCAAATATTTTTAAGACATATCTCATAAAAAGAAAGCTAAGAAGCAGTTATTGAAATACCTTCAGGGGTAGAAGAGATTGAAAAAAAAAACATTCTTTATTAACCTTTTTAGATTAAAATATCAAGTTCTATGGAATCTAATCTACATATATTACCTTTATTACCTTTAATCTAATCATCTGCCAGATGTAAATACATTTCCACATGTCATCACTATGCTCAGGTAATCTATTGTACCTTGGGAATTTTGGGGTGTTTGGCTAAAGCTTTACTTAATTGGAGTCTCTCTGAAATGGGTCTTGGAGGTTAAAGCAAAAACTGTTGCTTCCTGTTTCATAAGTAGTCATGCAGTCCTGGTATCACAAGTCAGCTCCAGGGTCATCCAGCGCATGTGCAGTGCAAAGATGTAGCCGGGGCCGGCACACCTCGCTTTACTGTGCATGCGTATATGCTACTGAAGCTGGCCTGTGATGCCAGCTCTGCATGACTGCTCCTAAGATTATTCCTTATTAGCACATGCTCATTTCTAACTCTTTATTTTCATTTATGCTCCAAGGCCCATTTCTATATAAAGGTATTATCATCCGGTATAGCACTAAAGGGGTAGCTAAGGGATGGGATATGTGATGACAGGTTCTATTTAAAGGAGAAGAACATCACCAACTACATCAATGTTCACGTACATGATTCGTGGCAGATGTTCACACAATGTTTTAGATCAGGCATCCTCAAACTGCGGCCCTCCAGCTGTTGTAAAACTACAACTCCCACAATGCCCCGCTGTAGGCTGATACCTGTAGGCTGTTCGGGCATGCTGGGAGTTGTAGTTTTGCAACAGCTGAAGGGCCGCAGTTTGAGGATGCCTGTTTTAGATCCACACTATATGTTGAAGTGTCAGGCCACATAACAAGAAATGTTTTCATGAGGACCTAGATGTAGAGACGCTGCAGTGAACAGTGATGGCGAATCTTTTAGAGACCTAAACTGCAACCCAAAACCCACCTTTTTAAAGCAAAGTGCCAATTTAACCTGAATACTGAAAAATACCGTCCAAGTTAAGCTGTGGGGGCATGGCTTATAAAAAACGTCCCATTAGTGGACCCCAGTATTAATAATGCCCTAGTAGTGCCCCCCAGTATTAATGAGGCCCCCATCAGTGCCCCCCAGTATTAATAAGGCCTCAATTAGTGGATCCCAGAATTAATAAGGCCCCCATTAATGGCCCCCAGTATTAATGAGGCCCCCCACTAATGGCCCCCAGTAAAATTAATTCCACCATTAGTGCTTATCTGAACACTGGCTTTGACTGCCTTTATTTTGGACGCCTTCTGGATAATTTGAGCAGCACGGTCCTCATTATGATTCCCCATAAGTGCCCCCCTAGTATTATTTTTCCTCCATTAGTGACTCCCAGTATTAATACTGCCCCATTAGAGGCCACAGTATTATTAATGCCCCCTTTCCCACTGTTCTTGTGCAAAAAAATAAAATAAAAAATAAATAAAACTTGCCTCATCCACCTGAACCCTACGTGGTGAACACTTGCTGCTCACTGGATGTGCAGGACAAGACCTGCGCTCCAGTGTGATGACGTTTCGCAGGTCCTGCTGCTTCCAGTCAATGCTGCCAAAAGTCATCACTCTGAAGCGCAGGTCCTGTCCTGCATCCAGTGAGCAGCGAGTGTTCCCCGCGGCGCGATCAAATGGATGAGGTGAGTTTTTTTTTTACATAGGCAGAAGCGGGGAGCAAAGGCTTTACTAATGAGTGCTCCAGAATGGAAGAGCTCATTAGCTATAATGCACAGGAGGCAACCCTACACACGGCCCGCGCAGAGCCGCATGCCCACAGAGATGGCTCTGAGTGCCCACTCTGACTCACGTGCCATAGGTTCGTCACCACTGCATTAGAACAACCTCTTTCGCATTATTTCATCTCCCACAAGAAGATGATACCGGGCTCCTCCACTACTGGAACCACAAGATAAATTAAAAGGGTGTTTTGGTAATTTTATATTGATGGACTATCCTCAGCCTATATCTGATTGGTGAGGGTCCGAAACCCCACACCCCTGCCGATCAGCTGTCTTGCAGTAGTTCTTGAAGCCTGAGCCATAACTACACAGCTCCCTCCTTTGTGTAGTGGATGGAACTGGTAACTGCAGCGCTTCTCTTATAACCAGCTCAGTCCATGGCGCTGACTTACTGCACCCAAACTGCAGAATGTCTTGACCGAAGGTGGTGGTAGCTATCGGACCCCCCAGATAACATATTGATGGCCTAGCCTGAAAATAGGCCACCAATATCAAAAAGCCCTTAAACTGAAATTTTATTATTGCCACACAGGGTGCATGGGTATAAAAAAAGGCCTGTCACCGCTGCTCCTGTCCAAGCTCCCCTGTCCTCCGTTTCTGGTCCCCATTTGACCTGAAGTGTAGCATGCCATCTACAGTATGTGCGTGTCATCGCTGTTGCCTGATTGGCTTCAGTGGCTGCTGCGCTCATGTCACCGCTGAGGCCACTGATTTGGCAGCAGAGGCGGCATGTATGTAGATGGTACACATCACACTTCCTGTCCAGTAGGAAGGAGGAGAAGGGAGTTCAGCACTGGAAACAGACCTCAGGTAATAGGTGTTTTTTTTATATCCTTGCATCTGGCCTGTCAGGGAACCCCTTTAAAGGGCATCTGTCAGCAGATCTGTACCTATGACACTGGCTGACCTGTTACATGTGCACTTGGCAGCTGAAGACATCTGTGCTGGTCCCATGTTCATATGTGTCTGCATTACTGAGAAAAATGATGTTTTAATATATGCAAATGAGCCTCTAGGAGCAACGGGGGCGTCACCATTACACCTAGAGGCTCTGCTCTCTCTGCAACCGCCGCACCCTCTCCACTTTGATTGACAGGACCAGGCAGTGAAAACATACTCAGACCTGGTCCTGTCAATCACAGTGGAGAGAGTGAGGCAGTTGCAGAGAGAGCAGAGCCTCTAGGTGTAATGCTAACGCCCCCGTTGCTCCTAGAGGCTAATTTGCATATATTAAAACATCATTTTTCTCAGTAATGCGGGCACATATGAACATGGGAGCAACACAGATGTCTTCAGCTGCCAAGCGCACATGTAACAGGTCAGCCAGTGTCATAGGGACAAAACTGCTGACAGATGCCCTTTAAGTATTACACTGAAATCAATGTTCTGCATGGATGTGTCAGGTCCTCCAGATTGACAGGTGATTTAAGCTGTTTTCTGCACAGGCCTTGACAGAAGAATTATCTAAAAAAAAGATAATTTACCGATATTTACAATTTCATACAATACGTTTTTACACATTAATAAGTATATTGGGGAGTAATTCTTAAAGCATAAACAAATGCTTTTGGGAAGTATATTGTAATATATAATGTTATCTTTTCACTGCTCCATTAGACAGAGCGATTTGTGAAATGAATTGATTTTTTTGTCACACACCATCACCAGTATTAGTCCTGGACAGGGGCGTAGCTATAGGGAAAGCAGGGGAAGCGGCTGCTTTGGGGCCCTGACCCAGAAGGGGCCCCTCCAGGAGAAGGAGGACTATAGGATTTGGTCAGGTCCCCCTCAACAGTATTACACAATGAAATTAAATACAGTGGCAGTATAGACAGTGTAGAAATCGGATGGAACAGCTGTCGGGCCTGGTCTGAGCGAGCGATCTCTTTACTAGTCATGAGAATGGGGGCGGCATGAAAGGAAGGGGTTGCGAAAAAATTACTGGCGGAGGGGGGGGGGGCCCATTCAAAAATTTGCTGTGGGGCCCAATAATTTCTTGCTACGCCACTGGTTCTGGATGAGTACACTGTTGAACAATAAATGGCTATGCTGTCCTCTCTGCAATATCACAGTCAGGGGCCCCTAGTCGGGGGAAATCTGGCATTTCATTGCTATATTTTTATTTTAATTGTTCACATTTTAACTTGTTCCCATATGGCAGTCATTGGCAGTGCTAACTGATGAATTCCTTTCAGGCACATGGGCCATCTGCAGGTAAAAAATTAATTTAATTTTTTTTGGGGTCTGTATCAACCAATGAAAATGTTTCATGTGCTCATTGTCTGGGCTCTTCTTGGGCTGCTTTGCCCGGAAACAGTCAAGCAAATGCTCCGGCTCTGTGTGATCCAGCTTGTGGAGTATAGCTTGGGGAGATGGATTAGTGCTGGTTTCTCCTTGTCATCCAATCCAGTTCACTCACAGTCTGTCTCAGGGCATCCAGATAGTTTTCATGCTCCTCTGAGATGCACTGTCACGGATGACCCATAGATGGCGCTGTTGTTCAACAAGATACAACTAGGGAACCGGCCAAGGACTGCCCGCTATCTCCTTCATTGTGCTGGTGATGAAGTAATTCACAGACAGATAATTCATGGTATAAAGTGTCCAAAACACCAAAGATATGTTCCTTTCCTAAAAAAACAAAAGGACAAAAGTTAGATAGCACTGACATTAGTGATTAACGGCTGCTTTTCATACATTTGTGTCAAGTATTTGTTTATTCCGAGATAAAAATCTATAACCGGTGAAAATAATTTAGCCATTCACGCAATAAAGAAAACTGTGGCAGGAGCACAGCATGCCTCACGTTACCGCTTCTAATTGGCATTGTTTAGAGGCAGTGTTGGACTGGGATGCCTAAGGCCCACCAGTAAAATGTATTCTGGGGCCCACTGCACAGACGCAGATATGACCTCCTCACACGGCGCCTGCAGCAGCAAGACGCTACAAGATGATTGATTGTGGGGGTCCCGTCAAGAAGATGGGTCCCTAGGAAATGAGAATAGGGCTCCCCTACCTCCAAACCTAGAAGTCATCTCAGCAAGCTGATGCATCTATAATAATAAACTGGGTGGTTTGTTAAATAATGCACCCAGTTTTTATAAGAACATAGGCTGGTGGAGGTGCTGCACGCTGCCTATCTGTATGCAGTAGCTCTACTGTGCCATGTGTCACTTGTGCAGGTGGTGGTGGAATAGGGCCCCATCCTGCTCATGGGCCCACCGGGGGATTCACCTGTACCTCTGTGGACCAGTCTGAGCCTGCTTAGAGATGTTATTATGTCTGGGTACCAAGATTGAATATTGTTTTAGACTATGTCCAGTTTTGGAAGGGTTGCTAGGTAATCAGGGGTGAGACTTCCACCATTAAAAAATTGCTAACTTGTGTGCCAACTTTATGAAGGGGAGGGCATTTTACTTTCCAGCTCAGGCAGCTGAAGACTGGCAGCCGCCACTGCGTTTACAGGTGACCTATCATAATAAGTTACTGTGCCAGAAACATATGTACCTATGAAAGCGGTATTCCCATCTCAGACAATGGGGGCATATCTCTAGGATATGTCTATCTCATAAAGGCAGCCGGCAAAGTCCCGGAGGGCACACTGTGCACGCGCGGCTGCCCTCCATTCATTTCTATGGGGCTGCCGAAAATAGCCGAGCGCTGGCTCGGCTATTTCTGTTGACCCCAGAGAAATGAATAGGAGCGGTGGCCACACAAGCACAGTGTGCTCCCATTCACTACTATGGGGGAAAGCGCTTGGTGGTAGCCGGACCCGGGGAAACCCAGTAACCACCAGCCATCACTTTCTCCGCTTCATTCTCGAAATAGGTGCAGGTCCCAGAGGTAGGACCTGCACCTATCAGACAATGGGGACATATCCTAGCGATATGCCCCCATTGTCTCAGATGGGAGTACCTCTTTAAGAAAGTTGCAGTCCATTTACATCTAAAATATAAAATCAAGTAACTGTAAATTGTCTTTAATAAATATATCCTACAGTTTTGTGTACACAGCTTCCAGGCAGACTTATGTGTCTCTGTGGTGACAGACTACAAACAAACCCTGTATAGTCTAATCCTGCAGCCATACTCTATTGTTCCCTGCTTCCTGCTATCCTACATTTGGTACAGTTATGTCCTTCCTTACCTTTTTGTCTCTTTTAAGATATCCCAAGATAAATGCTACAAGAGGACAGCTTTAAATAAAAATAAAAAATTGCAGGAACTGAGAGAAACACCACAGTCTTTTTTTATTTTTCAAAGCTGATCATCTTGCACTTTTTATTATCTTGAAACAGGTGAAAAGTTAAAGGGAACCTGTCACCGGGATTCTGTGTATAGAGCTGAAGGACATGGGTTGCTAGATGGCCGCTAGCACATCCGCAATATCCAGTCCCCATAGCTCTGTGTGCTTTTATTGTGCAAAAAAAACAACGATTTGATACATATGCAAATTAGCCTGAGATAAGTCCTGTCTGTGAGATGAGTCAGGGACAGGACTCCTCTCAGGTAATTTGCATATGTATCAAATCGTTTTTTTTACACAATAAAAGCACACAGAGCTATGGGGACTGGGTATTGCAGATGTGCTAGCGGCAGGGGCGTAGCTAAAGGCTCATGGGCCCTGGTGCAAGAGTTAGGCTTGGGCCCCCCTTCCCTCAGTGCTTTGTGTGTCTTCTTATGCAGCACAAGGGTCTTTGGGCCCCCTCAGGCTCCTGGACCCGGTAGCGACTGCTACCTCTGCACCCCCTATAGCTACGCCCCTGGCTAGCAGCGATCTAGCAACCCATGTCCTCAGCTATATACACAAAATCCAGGCGACAGGTTCCCTTTAAAGACTATACAGGCATCAGACGGGATTTGTTTATAGTCTGTAACCATGGAGACATAATTCTGCTTAGGCACTATTTTAATTTTAATTTGAGATGCATTAAAGCAATGAAAAACATGTCTGTAAAGGTTGTTAGGGAATTTATCACGCCCTGTACTCTAATTCTTGCTTCAAACAGTCGCATAATAGGCCTTTGCGACTTTTTGTGATCATTTACATAAATAACTTGCAACATTTTGCAAGTACTTTACTTAGATTATTTTTTAAAGTAAGTGGGAATGTGGGCATAGTTAGATTCTTGAGCTGATTTATCTACTGCAGCTTTTTAAAAAAATCTGAAAATCACACGTCCTAGAATATATTCTTCCAAGCTGCTGTCATTGCTAGAATCTACACAGAATAACTAGATGGTATTATCATTAAAGGGGTTATCCAACCCCAAAAATGTCTGCCCCCCAAATACCCGGGCCTCTCGCACAGGTTCTACTTACCTCACTCCTCAGCACCCTCGTCACTCCTGATGACCGCATGGCTGCCGCTGCATCTCCCTGTCCTGATGCTAGTTCCCGTTGCGGCCTGCTATTGGCTGACCCCCATTCCCTCCCACCCTCACACTGTCGCTGGATGTTTTGATCGCGCGACGGGAAGATGCAGCGGCGGACATCAGGAGCGACGCGGGTGCCTGGGAGGAAGGTAAGTACACTCTGTGGGGACATTATTGGGGTTGGATAACCCCTTTAAACATAACAATAGCAGTACTGTCACTATATCAATCCAACTCAATAGTGTTATTTTCAGTATGGAAAAATCATCTCTAGAAATATATCCATTTTCATACCATTCTGCGGTTCTCTACATCTTTCCAGGGTGTTTAATAGGACTCTTCCCAATTCCTGATGCGGTATTTGCTAAAATAAACGTGTACAAGTGAAATGAGTGACCTGTGACAATCAATCACGGAGAAGCGCAGGA